>NW_028319748.1:0-234521 GCF_062004578.1 Staurois parvus | reverse complement strand
GGGGCCTGGCAGCAGCTATGTGAGGCCCGTAATCTGCCTGCACCCTATGTCAAAAAATTTAACACACCAGCAGTGTGAAGAGACCTGAAAGTGGCACATGGCAGCAGAGTGTGGCGATGGAGACAGCAGCAATGGGAGGCCGTACAGGGACCCATGACAGACTCTGGACTTGGCAGCAGCATGAGGAGGCGGTATATAGGGGCCCATGGCAGATTAGGGGCCTGGCAGCAGCTATGTGAGGCCCGTAATCTGCCTGCACCCTATGTCAAAAAAATTAACACACCAGCAGTGTGAAGAGACCTGAAAGTGGCACATGGCAGCAGAGTGTGGCGATGGAGACAGCAGCAATGGGAGGCCGTACAGGGACCCATGAGAGACTCTGGACTTGGCAGCAGCATGAGGAGGCGGTATATAGGGGCCCATGGCAGATTAGGGGCCTGGCAGCAGCTATGTGAGGCCCGTAATCTGCCTGCACCCTATGTCAAAAAATTTAACACACCAGCAGTGTGAAGAGACCTGAAAGTGGCACATGGCAGCAGAGTGTGGCGATGGAGACAGCAGCAATGGGAGGCCGTACAGGGACCCATGAGAGACTCTGGACCTAGCAGCAGCATGAGGAGGCGGTATATAGGGGCCTATGGCAGATTAGGGGCCTGGCAGCAGCTATAGGAGGCCCGTAATCTGCCAGCACCCTATGTCAAAAAATTAAACACACCAGCAGTGTGAGGAGACCTGAAAGTGGCACATGTTTGAGGCATGATTCATGGCGGATTTAGTCAGTTGTGTCAGGAACTGGTGGTTTGAAATCCAGACTAATCCACGCCTGATTCATTTTCACAAACGTGAGTCTCTCCACACTTTGGGTGGACAGTCGTGTCCTCCGCGGAGTTACAATACCTCCTGCCGCACTAAACACGCGCTCCGATGCCACGCTACTGGCCGGGCATGACAGCCTTTCAAGGGCAAATTCAGCTAGTTGGGGCCAAAGGTCAAGTTTCGTTGCCCAGTAGTCAAGGGGATTGTCTACCTCGGTTGGCAGGGTGCTGTCCAAGTAGGCCCAAGCCTGTTGTTTGAGCTCCTGCTCCAGGTCCACCTGATGCTGCTGCTGCTGCTGCGGCTGGTTAGTAGTTTCCTCACTGCGCTGGTGAAGAAAGCTACTCATCATCGACTGCAGACTGAGGCAGCCGCTGCTGGTGGAGCTGCCACTGCTCCTACCACCCCACCCCTCCCCTGCTGCCATGCCAGCGGAACGCGAGCGCACAGGGCCTACAGTGTCTGAGGATGGACGTTGGCGCACAAAGGCAGAGACCAACTGACTACATAGGTGGTTTTTATAGTACGTAATTTTGGCCTCCCTCTCAGCAGGTGTGAAAAAGGCCACCATTTTGGACCGGTAGCGAGGGTCCAACAAGGTGGACAGCCAAAAGTCATCCCTCTGTCTGATGGTTATTATTCGGCTGTCGCTACGCAAGCAACCGAGCATGCTATGGGCCATTTGTGCCAAGGAATGCGAGGGACTCCCTGCCTCCATCTCCACAGCATACTGCCACGGTGCGTCTGGGTCCTCTGTCTCCTCCTCCTCCTCCTCTACCAGATGCTCCTGCTCCTCCACTCCTGTCCGCTGAGTGGAAAAACCACCCATTTCACTCAATAATTCCTGAGCACAAATGTCCTCCTCTACCTCCTCCTCTTCTTCCTGTCCTGCCCCCACAGGGGTCATGTGGCGTTGAGATCTGTGCGCCACGTCTACCGCACCCTGACCAGCCATTGTTAACAGCATTTGTTCCAGGACGTGCAACAGAGGAATGACGTCGTTCATCCCATAGTCCTGCCGACTCACGAATAGCGTGGCCTCCTCAAAGGGCCTGAGCAAGCGGCAGGTGTCACGCATGAGCTGCCAATGGCTGACATCGAAGTTACACAGGGGAGTACCTTTATCCGCTTGTAACATCAGGAAATCGGTGATGGCCTTTCGCTGCTCGTAAAGGCGGTCTAACATGTGTAGGGTTGAATTCCACCTTGTTGCAACGTCGCAGATCAGGCGATGCTGTGGAATTCCGTTCTGCCGCTGCAGCTCAATGAGGGTGTTCTTTGCGGTGTAGGAATGGCTGAAATGCATGCACAGTTTACGTGACATTTTAAGGATGTCTTGCAGTGGGATGGTGGATTTTAGGAACCGCTTGACAACCAGATTGAACACGTGAGCCATGCATGGCGCATGGCACAACCTTCCTTGACGCAGAGCAGACACCATGTTCTTTCCGTTGTCAGTCAACATGGTTCCGATTTTTAGTTTGCGCGGAGACAGCCATCTGTCGATTTCTCTGTTCATTACACTCAGCAGTTCCTCCCCTGTGTGACTACGTTCGCCAAGGCATACCAGGTGCAGCACAGCGTGACACCGTTGCGCCCTGCACATGTGATATGCCGGTCGGGTAATGGGACTTGGCACGGGGGTGGCGGCTGAGGACACGGCGGAAAAAGAGGTGGTAGAGGCGGACATGCTTGCTGGACCAAGGACGTGCAAACGTGGAGGCAAAAGCGTCGTGACCTGTCCAAGTTGCTGGTGCGGCTGTGCCGGCACCACGTTCACCCAGTGGGCCGTAAATGACATGTACTGTCCCTGACCGTAGTTACAGCTCCACACGTCGGCGCTGCCATGCACTTTGGCAGAGACCGACATGCTCAAAGACTGGCCCACCATCTCTTCTACATGTGAATGCAGGGCTGGCACTGCCTTTTGGGCAAAGAAATGACGGCTTGGCACTCTCCACCGCGGCGCGGCACAAGCCATCATTTCTCGGAAAGGTGCTGAGTCCACCAGTTGGAAAGGGAGGGACTGCAGCACCAGCAACTTGGACAGGAGGACGTTCAGCTTTTGCACCGTCGGGTGCGTGCTCGCAAACTGTTGTCTCTTGGATACGGATTCCAAGAAAGACTGTTGACGGAATCCGAGAAGAGGAGTAGCAGGAGAAGGAGCATCTGAACGAGCGGAAGATGCCAATGAGCGACAACTCCCCTCAGCAGAGGTGTTGGAGCCTTGACTGGCTGATAGAGGGCGATTGACGACGTCGGGTGACGGAGCAAGTAACGGAGCGGGTGATGGAGCGGGGGCTGGGGCAGGCAGAACCGCCGTATGTTTATCACGGTTTTCCCAGGCCACCGAATGGTGACGCTGCATATGCTGACGCAACGCTGTAGTCCCAACATGGGCCCCCTGGCCACGCTTGCATTTCTGGCCACATAGTCGACATACGGCTACGTTTACTTCCTCGGGCGGCTTGAGGAAAAATTGCCACACCACCGAGTAGGAAACTTTGCCCCCGCTACTCTTCACTGGCTGACTGCTACTTCCTCCGTGCGCACCGGCACCACTACTGGCCGTGGTGGTAGGCTGCAGTGGAGCTGGTGCTCTACTCCGTGGACGTTTGGCTCCACTGACACTGATGCGACCCTGCTGCTGTCTCCTGGGCAACCCACCGACTGTTTTGCTCGCTGCCAAGCTGCCACCCTCTTCTCCTGATGATGCGGAAGAAATTGCCTGATGACGACGAGGCTGCCAAGTGCGATCAACCTCCTCATCATCAAGTAGGGTCTCCGCCTCACTACTAGCCCCCTCGGCTGCGTCTGGGTCAGGAGACAGACCTGTCTCTAGACCGGCTACCGAGCCACTCTCCTCGCCAGTACTTGTTCGCTTGGCTGCTGAAAAGGCCGATGTCTCCCCCCGTTCCTGACCGCCCTCTGTTAGCTCTTCCTCACTGTACAGTGGGGCTGAGCCCACAGCATGCGATACTTCGCTTGGTGAGGGAACAGCAAAGGACAGGGGCAGGTAGAGGACACGTGATTTCAGTGGGCTTGGTCCCGGGCCATGCCAACTAACGGTTGTGTCTGACGTACCCACCGACCGTTGGCTGTAGGTGTCAGAGGTGACCTGGGAAGAGGAAGACGACCGAGCCAACCAATCAATGACGGCAGGGTTGTCGGTGGAGACACGACCGCTGGATGACACCGGGAGCACTGGCCTCTGGCTGCGAATACTGCTGCCTCGACCCCTTCCTCTGCTGCCACGTCTGCTCGCTCCTAAAACATTGCCTCCTCTGCCACTCCTCTGCATGTTGTCTGACATACTATTTAATTCAACGATTAGGTGTCCCTGAGTAACAATTCTCTGGCACTCAGTAACAATTCTGTCTGTCCCTGAGTATGAATTCTGTGGCCCTGAGTAACAATTCTGTGTCTGTGCGAGTAACAATTCTGTGTCTGTGCGAGTAACAATTCTGTGTCTGTGCAAGTAACAATTTTGTGTCTGTGCGAGTAACAATTCTCTGGCACTCAGTAACAATTCTGTCTGTCCCTGAGTAACAATTCTCTGGCACTCAGTAACAATTCTGTCTGTCCCTGAGTAACAATTCTCTGGCACTCAGTAACAATTCTGTCTGTCCCTGAGTATGAATTCTGTGGCCCTGAGTAACAATTCTGTGTCTGTGCGAGTAACAATTCTGTGTCTGTGCAAGTAACAATTTTGTGTCTGTGCGAGTAACAATTCTCTGGCACTCAGTAACAATTCTGTCTGTCCCTGAGTAACAATTCTCTGGCACTCAGTAACAATTCTGTCTGTCCCTGAGTAACAATTCTCTGGCACTCAGTAACAATTCTGTCTGTCCCTGAGTAACAATTCTCTGGCACTCAGTAACAATTCTGTCTGTCCCTGAGTATGAATTCTGTGGCCCTGAGTAACAATTCTGTGTCTGTGCGAGTAACAATTCTGTGTCTGTGCAAGTAACAATTTTGTGTCTGTGCGAGTAACAATTCTCTGGCACTCAGTAACAATTCTGTCTGTCCCTGAGTAACAATTCTCTGGCACTCAGTAACAATTCTGTCTGTCCCTAAGTAACAATTCTCTGGCACTCAGTAACAATTCTGTCTGTCCCTGAGTATGAATTCTGTGGCCCTGAGTAACAATTCTGTGTCTGTGCGAGTAACAATTCTGTGTCTGTGCAAGTAACAATTTTGTGTCTGTGCGAGTAACAATTCTCTGGCACTCAGTAACAATTCTGTCTGTCCCTGAGTAACAATTCTCTGGCACTCAGTAACAATTCTGTCTGTCCCTGAGTAACAATTCTCTGGCACTCAGTAACAATTCTGTCTGTCCCTGAGTATGAATTCTGTGGCCCTGAGTAACAATTCTGTGTCTGTGCGAGTAACAATTCTGTGTCTGTGCAAGTAACAATTTTGTGTCTGTGCGAGTAACAATTCTCTGGCACTCAGTAACAATTCTGTCTGTCCCTGAGTAACAATTCTCTGGCACTCAGTAACAATTCTGTCTGTCCCTGAGTAACAATTCTCTGGCACTCAGTAACAATTCTGTCTGTCCCTGAGTATGAATTCTGTGGCCCTGAGTAACAATTCTGTGTCTGTGCGAGTAACAATTCTGTGTCTGTGCAAGTAACAATTTTGTGTCTGTGCGAGTAACAATTCTCTGGCACTCAGTAACAATTCTGTCTGTCCCTGAGTAACAATTCTCTGGCACTCAGTAACAATTCTGTCTGTCCCTGAGTAACAATTCTCTGGCACTCAGTAACAATTCTGTCTGTCCCTGAGTATGAATTCTGTGGCCCTGAGTAACAATTCTGTGTCTGTGCGAGTAACAATTCTGTGTCTGTGCAAGTAACAATTTTGTGTCTGTGCGAGTAACAATTCTCTGGCACTCAGTAACAATTCTGTCTGTCCCTGAGTAACAATTCTCTGGCACTCAGTAACAATTCTGTCTGTCCCTGAGTAACAATTCTCTGGCACTCAGTAACAATTCTGTCTGTCCCTGAGTAACAATTCTCTGGCACTCAGTAACAATTCTGTCTGTCCCTGAGTATGAATTCTGTGGCCCTGAGTAACAATTCTGTGTCTGTGCGAGTAACAATTCTGTGTCTGTGCAAGTAACAATTTTGTGTCTGTGCGAGTAACAATTCTCTGGCACTCAGTAACAATTCTGTCTGTCCCTGAGTAACAATTCTCTGGCACTCAGTAACAATTCTGTCTGTCCCTGAGTAACAATTCTCTGGCACTCAGTAACAATTCTGTCTGTCCCTGAGTAACAATTCTCTGGCACTCAGTAACAATTCTGTCTGTCCCTGAGTAACAATTCTCTGGCACTCAGTAACAATTCTGTCTGTCCCTGAGTAACAATTCTGTCTGTCCCTGAGAATGAATTCTGTGGCCCTGAGTAAGAATTCTCTGGCACTCAGTAACAATTCTGTCTGTCCCTGAGTAACAATTCTCTGGCACTCAGTAACAATTCTGTCTGTCCCTGAGTAACAATTCTCTGGCACTCAGTAACAATTCTGTCTGTCCCTGAGTAACAATTCTGTCTGTCCCTGAGTATGAATTCTGTGGCCCTGAGTAAGAATTCTCTGGCACTCAGTAACAATTCTGTCTGTCCCTGAGTAACAATTCTCTGGCACTCAGTAACAATTCTGTCTGTCCCTGAGTAAAAATTCTGTGGCCCTAATAACGTTTCTGTGGCCCTAAGTAACAATTCTCTGGCACTGAGTGAAAATTCTGTCTGTCCCTGAGTATGAATTCTGTGGCCCTAACTAGCGTTTCTTTGTCCCTAAATAACGATTCTGTGGCCCTCATTAACAAGTCTGTGTCCCTGAGTAATGGTTCTCTGTCCCTAAGTAACTTCTCTCTGTCCCCAATTCTCGTTTCTGTGGCCCTAACTCTGTCCCTGTCCCTAGTACAGAGCGGTCTGCCTCTGTTCAATGACTGCAGGCAAATGAAGATTTCCAAAATGGCCGCTATATATACCTCGACCATTACACAGTGCTGGCTGGCTGGCTGCTGATTGGCTGATGCGATCACATGTCGTTGAGGAATGCATTATGGGGCAGCGCGCCTTGTCTGCGCGCCTTCCCCGACATCCCCGCTCCGTCGCCGCACATGTCAGCCGCCATTTTCGGAAAAATTTCGATTCGCGCGTCCGAATTAGGCTGTTTTTCGGATTCGGCACGAATCGAAATTTTTCCGATATTCGACTCGAATTCCACTTCGGATACTTCGATTCGCTCATCTCTACTCTTCACACTGCTGGTGTGTTGAATTTTTTGACATAGGGTGCTGGCAGATTACGGGCATCCCATAGCTGCTGCCAGGCCCCTAATCTGCCATGGGCCCCCGTACCGACTCCTCATGCTGTGACGTTGCAACAAGGTGTAATTCAACCCTACATATGTTAGACCGCCTTTACGAACAGCGAAAGGCCATCACAGATTTCCTGATGTTAAAAGCGGATAAAGGTACTCCCTGTGTAACTTAGATGTCAGCCATTGGCAGCTCATGCGTGACACCTGCGCTTGCTCAGGCCCTTTGAGGAGGCCACGCTATTCGTGAGTCGGCAGGACTATGGGATGAACGAGGTCAAATCGGCCATGGGCCCCCGTACCGCCTGGTCACACTGCTGCTGAGCCCACAGTGTGACCTGGGTCCCTGTACCGCCTCCCATTGCTTCCACTCTGCCATGTGCCACTTTGAGGTCTCCTCACACTCCTGTGGTTTTCCATTTTGACATAGGTTGCTGGCAGATTACAGGCCTCCCATAGGTGCCGCCAGGCCCCAAATCGGCCATGGGCACCCGTACCGCCTGATCACACTGCTGCTGAGCCCACAGTGTGACCTGGGTCCCTGTACGGCCTCCCAGTGCTTCCACTCTGCCATGTGCCACTTTGAGGTCTGCTCACACTCCTGTGCTTTTCCATTTTGACATAGGTTGCTGGCAGATTACAGGCCTTCCATAGGTGCCGCCAGGCCCCAAATCGGCCATGGGCCCCCGTACCGCCTGGTCACACTGCTGCTGAGCCCACAGTGTGACCTGGGTCCCTGTACCGCCTCCCATTGCTTCCACTCTGCCATGTGCCACTTTGAAATCTCCTCACACTCCTGCGGTTGTCCATTTTGTCATAGGTTGCTGGCAGATTACAGGCCTTCCATAGGTGCCACCAGGCCCCAAATCGGCCATGGGCCCCCGTACCACCTGGTCATGCTGCTGCTGGTCCCACAGTGTGACCTTGGTCCCTGTACGGCCTCCCATTGCTTCCACTCTGCCATGTGCCACTTTGAGGTCTCCTCACACTCCTGTGCTTTTCCATTTTGACATAGGTTGCTGGCAGATTACAGGCCTTCCATAGGTGCCGCCAGGCCCCAAATCGGCCATGGGCCCCCGTACCGCCTGGTCACGCTGCTGCTGGTCCCACAGTGTGACCTGGGTCCCTGTACGGCCTCCCATTGCTCCCACTCTGCCATGTGCCACTTTGAGGTCTCCTCACACTCCTGCGGTTTTCCATTTTGTCATAGGTTGCTGGCAGATTACAGGCTTCCCATAGGTGCCGCCAGGCCCCATATCGGCCATGGGCCCCCGTACCGCCTGGTCACGCTGCTGCTGGGCCCACAGTGTGACCTGGGTCCCTGTACGGCCTCCCATTGCTTCCACTCTGCCATGTGCCACTTTGAAATCTCCTCACACTCCTGCGGTTGTCCATTTTGTCATAGGTTGCTGGCAGATTACAGGCCTTCCATAGGTGCCACCAGGCCCCAAATCGGCCATGGGCCCCCGTACCGCCTGGTCACGCTGCTGCTGGTCCCACAGTGTGACCTGGGTCCCTGTACGGCCTCCCATTGCTTCCACTCTGCCATGTGCCACTTTGAAATCTCCTCACACTCCTGCGGTTGTCCATTTTGTCATAGGTTGCTGGCAGATTACAGGCCTTCCATAGGTGCCGCCAGGCCCCAAATCGGCCATGGGCCCCCGTACCGCCTGGTCACGCTGCTGCTGGTCCCACAGTGTGACCTGGGTCCCTGTACGGCCTCCCATTGCTCCCACTCTACCATGTGCCACTTTGAGGTCTCCTCACACTCCTGCGGTTTTCCATTTTGTCATAGGTTGCTGGCAGATTACAGGCCTCCCATAGGTGCCGCCAGGCCCCATATCGGCCATGGGCCCCCGTACCGCCTGGTCACGCTGCTGCTGGGCCCACAGTGTGACCTGGGTCCCTATACGGCCTCCCATTGCTTCCACTCTGCCATGTGCCACTTTGAGGTCTCCTCACACTCCTGTGCTTTTCCATTTTGACATAGGTTGCTGGCAGATTACAGGCCTTCCATAGGTGCCACCAGGCCCCAAATCGGCCATGGGCCCCCGTACCGCCTGGTCACGCTGCTGCTGGTCCCACAGTGTGACCTGGGTCCCTGTACGGCCTCCCATTGCTTCCACTCTGCCATGTGCCACTTTGAAATCTCCTCACACTCCTGCGGTTGTCCATTTTGTCATAGGTTGCTGGCAGATTACAGGCCTTCCATAGGTGCCACCAGGCCCCAAATCGGACATGGGCCCCCGTACCGCCTGGTCACGCTGCTGCTGGTCCCACAGTGTGACCTGGGTCCCTGTACGGCCTCCCATTGCTGCTGCCAGGAGGCAGCAGGGTCGCAGCAGTGTCAGTGGAGGCAAACGGCCACGGAGTAGAGCAGCAGCTCCACTGCAGCCTACCACCACAGCCAGTAGTGGTGCCGGTGTGCACGGAGGAAGTAGCAGTCAGCCAGTGAGGAGTAGCGGGTGCAAAGTTTCCTACTCGGCGGTGTGGCAAGTTTTCGTCAAGCCGCCCGAGGAAGTAAACGTAGCCTAATGTCGACTATGTGGCCAGAAAGTCAAGCGTGGCCAGGGGGCCCATGTTGGGACTACAGCGTTGCGTCAGCATATGCAGCGTCGCCATTCGGTGGCCTGGGAAAAACGTGATAAAGATACGGCGGTTCTGCCTGCCCCAGCCCAGGTTTCCATTTTGTCATAGGGTGCTGGCAGATTACGGGCCTCCCATAGGTGCCGCCAGGCCCCAAATCGGCCATGGGCCCCCGTACCGCCTGGTCACGCTGCTGCTGGGCCCACAGTGTGACCTGGGTCCCTGTACGGCCTCCCATTGCTTCCACTCTGCCATGTGCCACTTTGAGGTCTCCTCACACTCCTGTGCTTTTCCATTTTGACATAGGTTGCTGGCAGATTACAGGCCTTCCATAGGTGCCGCCAGGCCCAAAATCGGCCATGGGCCCCCGTACCGCCTGGTCACGCTGCTGCTGGTCCCACAGTGTGACCTGGGTCCCTGTACGGCCTCCCATTGCTTCCACTCTGCCATGTGCCACTTTGAAATCTCCTCACACTCCTGCGGTTGTCCATTTTGTCATAGGTTGCTGGCAGATTACAGGCCTCCCATAGGTGCCGCCAGGCCCCAAATCGGCCATGGGCCCCCGTACCGCCTGGTCACGCTGCTGCTGGGCCCACAGTGTGACCTTGGTCCCTGTACGGCCTCCCATTGCTTCCACTCTGCCATGTGCCACTTTGAGGTCTCCTCACACTCCTGTGCTTTTCCATTTTGACATAGGTTGCTGGCAGATTACAGGCCTTCCATAGGTGCCACCAGGCCCCAAATCGGCCATGGGCCCCCGTACCGCCTGGTCACGCTGCTGCTGGGCCCACAGTGTGACCTTGGTCCCTGTACGGCCTCCCATTGCTTCCACTCTGCCATGTGCCACTTTGAGGTCTCCTCACACTCCTGTGCTTTTCCATTTTGACATAGGTTGCTGGCAGATTACAGGCCTTCCATAGGTGCCACCAGGCCCCAAATCGGCCATGGGCCCCCGTACCGCCTGGTCACACTGCTGCTGAGCCCACAGTGTGACCTGGGTCCCTGTACCGCCTCCCATTGCTTCCACTCTGCCATGTGCCACTTTGAAATCTCCTCACACTCCTGCGGTTGTCCATTTTGTCATAGGTTGCTGGCAGATTACAGGCCTTCCATAGGTGCCACCAGGCCCCAAATCGGCCATGGGCCCCCGTACCACCTGGTCATGCTGCTGCTGGTCCCACAGTGTGACCTTGGTCCCTGTACGGCCTCCCATTGCTTCCACTCTGCCATGTGCCACTTTGAGGTCTCCTCACACTCCTGTGCTTTTCCATTTTGACATAGGTTGCTGGCAGATTACAGGCCTTCCATAGGTGCCGCCAGGCCCCAAATCGGCCATGGGCCCCCGTACCGCCTGGTCACGCTGCTGCTGGTCCCACAGTGTGACCTGGGTCCCTGTACGGCCTCCCATTGCTCCCACTCTGCCATGTGCCACTTTGAGGTCTCCTCACACTCCTGCGGTTTTCCATTTTGTCATAGGTTGCTGGCAGATTACAGGCTTCCCATAGGTGCCGCCAGGCCCCATATCGGCCATGGGCCCCCGTACCGCCTGGTCACGCTGCTGCTGGGCCCACAGTGTGACCTGGGTCCCTGTACGGCCTCCCATTGCTTCCACTCTGCCATGTGCCACTTTGAAATCTCCTCACACTCCTGCGGTTGTCCATTTTGTCATAGGTTGCTGGCAGATTACAGGCCTTCCATAGGTGCCACCAGGCCCCAAATTGGCCATGGGCCCCCGTACCGCCTGGTCACGCTGCTGCTGGTCCCACAGTGTGACCTGGGTCCCTGTACGGCCTCCCATTGCTTCCACTCTGCCATGTGCCACTTTGAAATCTCCTCACACTCCTGCGGTTGTCCATTTTGTCATAGGTTGCTGGCAGATTACAGGCCTTCCATAGGTGCCGCCAGGCCCCAAATCGGCCATGGGCCCCCGTACCGCCTGGTCACGCTGCTGCTGGTCCCACAGTGTGACCTGGGTCCCTGTACGGCCTCCCATTGCTCCAACTCTACCATTTGCCACTTTGAGGTCTCCTCACACTCCTGCGGTTTTCCATTTTGTCATAGGTTGCTGGCAGATTACAGGCCTCCCATAGGTGCCGCCAGGCCCCATATCGGCCATGGGCCCCCGTATTGCCTGGTCACGCTGCTGCTGGGCCCACAGTGTGACCTGGGTCCCTGTACGGCCTCCCATTGCTTCCACTCTGCCATGTGCCATTTTGAGGTCTCCTCACACTCCTGTGCTTTTCCATTTTGACATAGGTTGCTGGCAGATTACAGGCCTTCCATAGGTGCCACCAGGCCCCAAATCGGCCATGGGCCCCCGTACCGCCTGGTCACGCTGCTGCTGGTCCCACAGTGTGACCTGGGTCCCTGTACGGCCTCCCATTGCTTCCACTCTGCCATGTGCCACTTTGAAATCTCCTCACACTCCTGCGGTTGTCCATTTTGTCATAGGTTGCTGGCAGATTACAGGCCTTCCATAGGTGCCACCAGGCCCCAAATCGGACATGGGCCCCCGTACCGCCTGGTCACGCTGCTGCTGGTCCCACAGTGTGACCTGGGTCCCTGTACGGCCTCCCATTGCTGCTGCCAGGAGGCAGCAGGGTCGCAGCAGTGTCAGTGGAGGCAAACGGCCACGGAGTAGAGCAGCAGCTCCACTGCAGCCTACCACCACAGCCAGTAGTGGTGCCGGTGTGCACGGAGGAAGTAGCAGTCAGCTAGTGAGAAGTAGCGGGTGCAAAGTTTCCTACTCGGCGGTGTGGCAAGTTTTCGTCAAGCCGCCCGAGGAAGTAAACGTAGCCTAATGTCGACTATGTGGCCAGAAAGTCAAGCGTGGCCAGGGGGCCCATGTTGGGACTACAGCGTTGCGTCAGCATATGCAGCGTCGCCATTCGGTGGCCTGGGAAAAACGTGATAAAGATACGGCGGTTCTGCCTGCCCCAGCCCAGGGTTCCATTTTGTCATAGGGTGCTGGCAGATTACGGGCCTCCCATAGGTGCCGCCAGGCCCCAAATCGGCCATGGGCCCCCGTACCGCCTGGTCACGCTGCTGCTGGGCCCACAGTGTGACCTGGGTCCCTGTACGGCCTCCCATTGCTTCCACTCTGCCATGTGCCACTTTGAGGTCTCCTCACACTCCTGTGCTTTTCCATTTTGACATAGGTTGCTGGCAGATTACAGGCCTTCCATAGGTGCCGCCAGGCCCAAAATCGGCCATGGGCCCCCGTACCGCCTGGTCACGCTGCTGCTGGTCCCACAGTGTGACCTGGGTCCCTGTACGGCCTCCCATTGCTTCCACTCTGCCATGTGCCACTTTGAAATCTCCTCACACTCCTGCGGTTGTCCATTTTGTCATAGGTTGCTGGCAGATTACAGGCCTTCCATAGGTGCCGCCAGGCCCCAAATCAGCCATGGGCCCCCGTACCGCCTGGTCACGCTGCTGCTGGGCCCACAGTGTGACCTTGGTCCCTGTATGGCCTCCCATTGCTTCCACTCTGCCATGTGCCACTTTGAGGTCTCCTCACACTCCTGTGCTTTTCCATTTTGACATAGGTTGCTGGCAGATTACAGGCCTTCCATAGGTGCCGCCAGGCCCCAAATCGGCCATGGGCCCCCGTACCGCCTGGTCACGCTGCTGCTGGTCCCACAGTGTGACCTGGGTCCCTGTACGGCCTCCCATTGCTCCCACTCTGCCATGTGCCACTTTGAGGTCTCCTCACACTCCTGCGGTTTTCCATTTTGTCATAGGTTGCTGGCAGATTACAGGCTTCCCATAGGTGCCGCCAGGCCCCATATCGGCCATGGGCCCCCGTACCGCCTGGTCACGCTGCTGCTGGGCCCACAGTGTGACCTGGGTCCCTGTACGGCCTCCCATTGCTTCCACTCTGCCATGTGCCACTTTGAAATCTCCTCACACTCCTGCGGTTGTCCATTTTGTCATAGGTTGCTGGCAGATTACAGGCCTTCCATAGGTGCCACCAGGCCCCAAATCGGCCATGGGCCCCCGTACCGCCTGGTCACGCTGCTGCTGGTCCCACAGTGTGACCTGGGTCCCTGTACGGCCTCCCATTGCTTCCACTCTGCCATGTGCCACTTTGAAATCTCCTCACACTCCTGCGGTTGTCCATTTTGTCATAGGTTGCTGGCAGATTACAGGCCTTCCATAGGTGCCGCCAGGCCCCAAATCGGCCATGGGCCCCCGTACCGCCTGGTCACGCTGCTGCTGGTCCCACAGTGTGACCTGGGTCCCTGTACGGCCTCCCATTGCTCCCACTCTACCATGTGCCACTTTGAGGTCTCCTCACACTCCTGCGGTTTTCCATTTTGTCATAGGTTGCTGGCAGATTACAGGCCTCCCATAGGTGCCGCCAGGCCCCATATCGGCCATGGGCCCCCGTACCGCCTGGTCACGCTGCTGCTGGGCCCACAGTGTGACCTGGGTCCCTGTACGGCCTCCCATTGCTTCCACTCTGCCATGTGCCACTTTGAGGTCTCCTCACACTCCTGTGCTTTTCCATTTTGACATAGGTTGCTGGCAGATTACAGGCCTTCCATAGGTGCCACCAGGCCCCAAATCGGCCATAGGCCCCCGTACCGCCTGGTCACGCTGCTGCTGGTCCCACAGTGTGACCTGGGTCCCTGTACGGCCTCCCATTGCTTCCACTCTGCCATGTGCCACTTTGAAATCTCCTCACACTCCTGCGGTTGTCCATTTTGTCATAGGTTGCTGGCAGATTACAGGCCTTCCATAGGTGCCTCCAGGCCCCAAATCGGCCATGGGCCCCCGTACCGCCAGGTCACGCTGCTGCTGGGCCCACATTGTGACCTGGGTCCCTGTACGGCCTCCCATTGCTGCTGCCAGGAGGCAGCAGGGTCGCAGCAGTGTCAGTGGAGGCAAACGGCCACGGAGTAGAGCAGCAGCTCCACTGCAGCCTACCACCACAGCCAGTAGTGGTGCCGGTGTGCACGGAGGAAGTAGCAGTCAGCCAGTGAGGAGTAGCGGGTGCAAAGTTTCCTACTCGGCGGTGTGGCAAGTTTTCGTCAAGCCGCCCGAGGAAGTAAACGTAGCCTAATGTCGACTATGTGGCCAGAAAGTCAAGCGTGGCCAGGGGGCCCATGTTGGGACTACAGCGTTGCGTCAGCATATGCAGCGTCACCATTCGGTGGCCTGGGAAAAACGTGATAAAGATACGGCGGTTCTGCCTGCCCCAGCCCAGGGTTCCATTTTGTCATAGGGTGCTGGCAGATTACGGGCCTCCAATAGGTGCCGCCAGGCCCCAAATCGGCCATGGGCCCCCGTACCGCCTGGTCACGCTGCTGCTGGGCCCACAGTGTGACCTGGGTCCCTGTACGGCCTCCCATTGCTTCCACTCTGCCATGTGCCACTTTGAGGTCTCCTCACACTCCTGTGCTTTTCCATTTTGACATAGGTTGCTGGCAGATTACAAGCCTTCCATAGGTGCCGCCAGGCCCAAAATCGGCCATGGGCCCCCGTACCGCCTGGTCACGCTGCTGCTGGTCCCACAGTGTGATCTGGGTCCCTGTACGGCCTCCCATTGCTTCCACTCTGCCATGTGCCACTTTGAAATCTCCTCACACTCCTGCGGTTGTCCATTTTGTCATAGGTTGCTGGCAGATTACAGGCCTTCCATAGGTGCCGCCAGGCCCCAAATCGGCCATGGGCCCCCGTACCGCCTGGTCACGCTGCTGCTGGGCCCACAGTGTGACCTGGGTCCCTGTACGGCCTCCCATTGCTTCCACTCTGCCATGTGCCACTTTGAGGTCTCCTCACACTCCTGTGCTTTTCCATTTTGACATAGGTTGCTGGCAGATTACAGGCCTTCCATAGGTGCCGCCAGGCCACAAATCGGCCATGGGCCCCCGTACCGCCTGGTCACGCTGCTGCTGGTCCCACAGTGTGACCTGGGTCCCTGTACGGCCTCCCATTGCTCCTAATCTGCCATGTGCCACTTTGAGGTCTCCTCACACTCCTGCGGTTTTCCATTTTGTCATAGGTTGCTGGCAGATTACAGGCCTCCCATAGGTGCCGCCAGGCCCCATATCGGCCATGGGCCCCCGTACCGCCTGGTCACGCTGCTGCTGGGCCCACAGTGTGACCTGGGTCCCTGTACGGCCTCCCATTGCTTTCACTCTGCCATGTGCCACTTTGAAATCTCCTCAAACTCCTGCGGTTGTCCATTTTGTCATAGGTTGCTGGCAGATTACAGGCCTTCCATAGGTGCCACCAGGCCCCAAATCGGCCATGGGCCCCCGTACCGCCTGGTCACGCTGCTGCTGGTCCCACAGTGTGACCTGGGTCCCTGTACGGCCTCCCATTGCTTCCACTCTGCCATGTGCCACTTTGAAATCTCCTCACACTCCTGCGGTTGTCCATTTTGTCATAGGTTGCTGGCAGATTACAGGCCTTCCATAGGTGCCACCAGGCCCCAAATCGGCCATGGGCCCCCGTACCGCCTGGTCACGCTGCTGCTGGTCCCACAGTGTGACCTGGGTCCCTGTACGGCCTCCCATTGCTTCCACTCTGCCATGTGCCACTTTGAAATCTCCTCACACTCCTGCGGTTGTCCATTTTGTCATAGGTTGCTGGCAGATTACAGGCCTTCCATAGGTGCCACCAGGCCCCAAATCGGACATGGGCCCCCGTACCGCCTGGTCACGCTGCTGCTGGTCCCACAGTGTGACCTGGGTCCCTGTACGGCCTCCCATTGCTCAAACTCTACCATGTGCCACTTTGAGGTCTCCTCACACTCCTGCGGTTTTCCATTTTGTCATAGGTTGCTGGCAGATTACAGGCCTCCCATAGGTGCCGCCAGGCCCCATATCGGCCATGGGCCCCCGTACCGCCTGGTCACGCTGCTGCTGGGCCCACAGTGTGACCTGGGTCCCTGTACGGCCTCCCATTGCTTCCACTCTGCCATGTGCCACTTTGAGGTCTCCTCACACTCCTGTGCTTTTCCATTTTGACATAGGTTGCTGGCAGATTACAGGCCTTCCATAGGTGCCGCCAGGCCCAAAATCGGCCATGGGCCCCCGTACCGCCTGGTCACGCTGCTGCTGAGCCCACAGTGTGACCTGGGTCCCTGTACGGCCTCCCATTGCTTCCACTCTGCCATGTGCCACTTTGAGGTCTCCTCACACTCCTGTGCTTTTCCATTTTGACATAGGTTGCTGGCAGATTACAGGCCTTCCATAGGTGCCGCCAGGCCCAAAATCGGCCATGGGCCCCCGTACCGCCTGGTCACGCTGCTGCTGGTCCCACAGTGTGACCTGGGTCCCTGTACGGCCTCCCATTGCTTCCACTCTGCCATGTGCCACTTTGAAATCTCCTCACACTCCTGCGGTTGTCCATTTTGTCATAGGTTGCTGGCAGATTACAGGCCTTCCATAGGTGCCGCCAGGCCCCATATCGGCCATGGGCCCCCGTACCGCCTGGTCACGCTGCTGCTGAGCCCACAGTGTGACCTGGGTCCCTGTACGGCCTCCCATTGCTTCCACTCTGCCATGTGCCACTTTGAGGTCTCCTCACACTCCTGTGCTTTTCCATTTTGACATAGGTTGCTGGCAGATTACAGGCCTTCCATAGGTGCCGCCAGGCCCAAAATCGGCCATGGGCCCCCGTACCGCCTGGTCACGCTGCTGCTGGTCCCACAGTGTGACCTGGGTCCCTGTACGGCCTCCCATTGCTTCCACTCTGCCATGTGCCACTTTGAAATCTCCTCACACTCCTGCGGTTGTCCATTTTGTCATAGGTTGCTGGCAGATTACAGGCCTTCCATAGGTGCCACCAGGCCCCAAATCGGCCATGGGCCCCCGTACCGCCTGGTCACGCTGCTGCTGGTCCCACAGTGTGACCTGGGTCCCTGTACGGCCTCCCATTGCTTCCACTCTGCCATGTGCCACTTTGAAATCTCCTCACACTCCTGCGGTTGTCCATTTTGTCATAGGTTGCTGGCAGATTACAGGCCTTCCATAGGTGCCGCCAGGCCCCATATCGGCCATGGGCCCCCGTACCGCCTGGTCACACTGCTGCTGAGCCCACAGTGTGACCTGGGTCCCTGTACGGCCTCCCATTGCTTCCACTCTGCCATGTGCCACTTTGAAATCTCCTCACACTCCTGCGGTTGTCCATTTTGTCATAGGTTGCTGGCAGATTACAGGCCTTCCATAGGTGCCGCCAGGCCCCATATCGGCCATGGGCCCCCGTACCGCCTGGTCACGCTGCTGTTGAGCCCACAGTGTGACCTGGGTCCCTGTACGGCCTCCCATTGCTTCCACTCTGCCATGTGCCACTTTGAAATCTCCTCACACTCCTGCGGTTGTCCATTTTGTCATAGGTTGCTGGCAGATTACAGGCCTTCCATAGGTGCCGCCAGGCCCCAAATCGGCCATGGGCCCCCGTACCGCCTGGTCACGCTGCTGCTGGGCCCACAGTGTGACCTGGGTCCCTGTGCGGCCTCCCATTGCTTCCACTCTGCCATGTGCCACTTTGAGGTCTCCTCACACTCCTGTGCTTTTCCATTTTGACATAGGTTGCTGGCAGATTACAGGCCTCCCATAGGTGCCGCCAGGCCCCATATCGGCCATGGGCCCCCGTACCGCCTGGTCACGCTGCTGTTGAGCCCACAGTGTGACCTGGGTCCCTGTACGTCCTCCCATTGCTTCCACTCTGCCATGTGCCACTTTGAAATCTCCTCACACTCCTGCGGTTGTCCATTTTGTCATAGGTTGCTGGCAGATTACAGGCCTTCCATAGGTGCCGCCAGGCCCCAAATCGGCCATGGGCCCCCGTACCGCCTGGTCACGCTGCTGCTGGGCCCACAGTGTGACCTGGGTCCCTGTGCGGCCTCCCATTGCTTCCACTCTGCCATGTGCCACTTTGAGGTCTCCTCACACTCCTGTGCTTTTCCATTTTGACATAGGTTGCTGGCAGATTACAGGCCTCCCATAGGTGCCGCCAGGCCCCATATCGGCCATGGGCCCCCGTACCGCCTGGTCACGCTGCTGCTGGGCCCACAGTGTGACCTGGGTCCCTGTACGTCCTCCCATTGCTTCCACTCTGCCATGTGCCACTTTCAGGTCTCCTCACACTCCTGCTGGTTTCCATTTTGTCATAGGTTGCTGTATGGCCTCCCATTGCTGCTGCCTCCACCGCCACACTGTGGCTCCAAACACTGGTTTTGGCCCCGTGACTGGCCAAATGAGTGAAGTGTGCGGTGATTCTAAGATCGACGGCACTCATCTGCATGTCATACTGACTGACAGTATTATTTCTCTTCCCCAGCAGACTCCAAGGGCATTTAAATTAAAGGTACAGTGTTCTGCACTAATATTAAGTCTCTCTGAAGCCTAGAAACACCCTTTTTTAAGTTAAATTCACAGCGAATTTATTCGACTCGAATCAAATATTGTCCACGAATTCGCCGAATCAGTCGAATCAAATTTTTCATTTCTTCGCTCATCTCTAGTCCTGACATTTGGGGGATATCTGTACTGTCCTGACATTTGGGGGATATCTGTACTGTTCTGACATTTGGGGGATATCTGAACTGTTCTGACATTTGGGGGATATCTGTACTGTTCTGACATTTGGGGGATATCTGTACTGTCCTGACATTTGGGGGATATCTGTACTGTCCTGACATTTGGGGGATATCTGTACTGTCCTGACATTTGGGGGATATCTGTACTGTTCTGACATTTGGGGGATATCTGTACTGTTCTGACATTTGGGGGATATCTGTACCGTCCTGACATTTGGGGGATATCTGTACCGTCCTGACATTTGGGGGATATCTGTACTGTCCTGACATTTGGGGGATATCTGTACTGTTCTGACATTTGGGGGATATCTGTACCGTTCTGACATTTGGGGGATATCTGTACGTCCTGACATTTGGGGGATATCTGTACCGTCCTGACATTTGGGGGATATCTGTACCGTTCTGACATTTGGGGGATATCTGTACCGTCCTGACATTTGGGGGATATCTGTACTGTTCTGACATTTGGGGGATATCTGTACTGTTCTGACATTTGGGGGATATCTGTACTGTTCTGACATTTGGGGGATATCTGTACTTTTCTGACATTTGGGGGATATCTGTACTGTCCTGACATTTGGGGATATCTGTACTGTCCTGACATTTGGGGATATCTATACTGTTCTGACATTTGGGGGATATCTGTACTGTTCTGACATTTGGGGGATATCTGTACTGTCCTGACATTTGGGGATATCTGTACTGTCCTGACATTTGGGGATATCTATACTGTTCTGACATTTGGGGGATATCTGTACTGTTCTGACATTTGGGGGATATCTGTACTGTTCTGACATTTGGGGGATATCTGTACTGTTCTGACATTTGGGGGATATCTGTACTGTTCTGACATTTGGGGGATATCTGTACTGTCCTGACATTTGGGGATATCTGTACTGTCTCAAGAAATTAGATTGGCTGTCAGTACTTCAGGATTGATCAATATTCAGAACTATACCATAGTTGGTGAACTCTATAACTTTCCTACAGACTAAATAATACATCCTAATTTGTGTTCTTTTCACCAAAGACATGTAGCAGAATACATCTCGGCCTAAATTTATGAAGAACAATTATTTATTTGTAAACTTTTATAACAGAAACAAAGAAAAATGTGTTTTTTTTTTCAAAATGTTTGGTCTTTTTTTGTTAATTTAGCAAAAAATAAAAACCCCAGCGGTGATTAAATACCACCAAAATAAAGCTCTAGCTGTGTGAAGAAAATGATAAAATTTTAGTTTGGGTACAATGTTGTATGACCGCGCAATTGTCATTCAAAGTGTGAGAGTGTGAAAAATGGCCTGGGCAAGAAGGTGTAAAATTGCCCGGTATTGAAAGGTTAAGACATTCAACCAATTTATTTGTCCAATTTATTGGTTTCTATGTAGAAATGAGCCTGATTTTGAACTCTACCGGCGTTAGTAAATAAACCCCTAATTGACACTGGGGTGGGAACTGACTGACACTGACATCGCCAGTGATACTAATACAGTTTTCAATGATAATGCTGTACACTGTCACTGTACTAAAGACACTGGCTGGGAAGGGGTTAACATCTAGGGGCAATCAAAGGGTTAACTGTGTGCCTACCAATCTGTAAAGTGTGTGATGTATGCAATATGTGCTGCTTTTACTAATAGATGTGGCTGTCTCTTCTCCCTGATTTGCAGGGAGAAAAAACAGGCACATTGCTGCTCTATGTACAGAGCCCTGTGTTTTTAGTAAACACAGGGCTCTGTACTGTGATTTGCTAAGCTGATCAGCAGGTCCTGGTCATACATCATTGGCCGGAACCTGCTGACCAACTTGTGCTGTACTGTATGACAGTACAGATGGGCATTGCGCCCGCATGCGCTCCCCATACCTGGAAATGCTGCATCACGTACATGTATGTTCCCAGCGCAGAGCGGCTGACCTGCCGCAGTAACAGTACATGGGACGGTCCACAAGTGGTTATACTTTATAGCCAATTACAGTCATGCAAAGTAGCACAAAACATACATCAAATATTATAATTTTGTCATAACAATGTATGCAAAGCTTTCTATAGATCCATACCTGTAAATAAATATGGGGACAATAAAATCGGTGTAGTTTGGTGTCAGGTCAGAATTCTCCACCTGGGGCATTATCCGATCAAAGTCCTTAGTCAGCACCACTTCCTCATCCAAGGGGAGAAAATGACCTGCGAGTGACAACAGACAGACATAAAAAGATACCAGAGTTATAGGAACTACATGACTGGTGTCCACCATAACGTCACACATCGGGGCCAATTTACTAAAGATTAGAGCATGACCACTTTGCAGAGTCAGTTTTCTCACTTACAGTAGCTTAGTACATGAGGAGAAAATGAAAGCACAATTCTTTTGTTCAGGATATCTTACCATCTGCATGGAAAATTAAAGAAAAAATAAAGATGTTGGCTTGGCCATGATAGGAGGACTGAAGTCAGCCAGATTCAGCGCATCCTCTAAGTGCAAATTCACTTATTTAATGTGGAACTTTAACTAAAATATAAAAACTGTCAGACAGGCAGGAATTGTAATGCAGCAGACTCATGCTTTGCCTCTTCTGCACTAAAGTTACTTACCTGCCTGTCCACCCCTGTAGAGTGAGCCGCTCACTGTACAAATTCAGCGATGCCGAACCTTATGGAACTCCCACGTGTGTGTGGCCAATGACGACGAGCAATGACAGCCGCCGCTTGCTGTGGTGGCACACCTGTAGATCCACTCCTGAGTCCATAGACACACATAGCGCAGCTTGGTCCTGCCTCACATTCCTTTCCTACAGCATTTGATTGACAGCAACAGAAACCAATGGCTCCCACTGCTGCCTTTGTGTCCTGTGAATGCATGGAGGGAGAAAAGAGCCACCACAGACGGGCACAGTGCTGGATGGAGTGAGGACTCAAGTAGTTGGGGAAGGGGAGGGGGGGTCAAATAATGGGACATTTACTACCTTAAAGTGGTTGTAAAGGTTCAAGGTTTTTCACCTTCATGCATTGTATGCATGAAGGTAAAAAACTTTCTGTGTACAGCCTCCCCCCAATACTTACCTGAGTCCCATTCCAATCCATCGATGTGCATAACAGCTTCAGCTGTCCCGGGTCTCTTCCTCCTCATTGGCTCTCACTGCTGTCAATCACAGCCAGTCAGCCAATGAGGAGAGAGAGGGGGCAAGGCGAAGCCACAGCTCTGTGTGTGAATAGATACACACAGCAGCAGCTTGGCAACATGCCTACTCAGGTGCCCCCGTAGCAAGCTGCTTGTTATGGGGGCGTCCGACAGAAAGGAGGAGCCAGGAGTGCCGGAAGGGGACCCAAGAAGTGGAGGATCCGGGCTGCTCTGTGCAAAACCACTGCACAGAGCAGGTAAGTATATCATGTTTGTTATTTTACAGAAAAAAAATAACCTTTAGTATCACTTTAAAATGATCGGGATCTTTTTTTTCTTAACATTTTAGGCAGGTTATACTTACAATGGTTCTGCACACAACAGCCCCCAACCTCCTCCTCTGTGGTCACCCACCAGTGCTCCTGACTCCTTTCCCCTTCCAAGTACCCCTATAATAAGCCACTTACTATGGAGATACTAGTGCAGGCTTACTCCCAAGCTGCGCTGTGTGTGTCCATTGACACACACATTGCAGCTCAGCAAGACCACTGCTCCTCCCTCACAGGCTGTGCCTAACAGTAGCAAGAGCCAATGTCCAGTGAGGAGGAAGAGAGAGGAGGGAGCCACTGCTCTGGGGATTGAGATTGGGCTCAGGTAAGTATTTGGTGGGGGGAGGGGGGGGGGGTAGGGCAGCTGAACACAGAAGGATTTTTACCTTAATACAGAGAATGTAAACAACTTTCTGCCTTTGCAACCATTTTAATGCAGGGAATGTATTAAGGTAAAAAATGTCTAGGTTTTACCATCATTTTAAGGACATGAAGTAGGGAGAAAGGAGAAGGTGGCAGGTGTCTCCAAGCTGGCCCTTAGGGGACTATTACTCCCCCTGACACCAGAAATGAGGAATTAATTTTCCCACTGACACCAATCATGGGGTACTATTCCTTCAACTGACACCAAAGACAAGATACTATATCTCCCCTTGAGACCAGAGATGGGGAACTAAATCTCCTACTGACACTAATTATAGGGCACAATTCCTCCCACTGGAACCAATGGTGTCATTTTTTTACTCCCACTGACCACCAAGCAGGGCTTTATTTCAGTGGGAATATGGGGGAATGTAGTTCCATCACTAAATGTATGTTATGGCTAGGGATACTGGGGTGTGTTGGAGTATCTATTGATGCTGGCTTGTACAGGATCAGTTGTCACTTGGAGGATCTATTGTTGCAGGGGGTCTATGGTTGTTGACGGGGGCTCTATTGTGTCTTGTGGGAGAACTATTGCTGCTGGAGGGGGTGTTATGTTGCTGGGAGGGATCTACTGATGCTGGCTGCTGGGAGATCTATTGTTTCTAGCAAGGGTCTATTATTGCTGGGGGGGTATTTGTTGCGAGGGGGTCTATTTTATTTTGGTTCTGTATTCTCTAAAAGGACTGTACTGAGAGGTGGGACCAAGGGACAGTGCTCAAAGGTGGGTGAGGGATGGAGACAAGGGGTGACTCGGAAGGGGGGAGTACCTGCACCTATTCTCTGAGAAACAAAAGCCATGCCACCAAGCCTATGACATTGTGATGGCGGAGCATTTTCTACTCCCACTGGCCACAGTCCGAACCCCCATAAAGTAAACTGGCCCTTTGTTTTGAAAATTTGGAGACCCCTGATGTAGAGAAACCTCGAGAACATCTATAGACACCCTCCCAGACTCAGAGAACCGCTCTGTAGTGGTTAATAATTGATAATTGAACATTTGCTTTAGTAAATCTCCCTCACCATGACACCATCTGTTGCTGTTTTCTCTATAGGATTATAGTCTATGTTATAGTCCATCGGTCTTTTTTTCTTTTTTTACACCATACTACCAACCAAAAATGCTGACATATGACATAAAAGACCTCCTTCATTGTCAGAGGTTTGTGGCAAAATGTTTCCAGTCTTTGCAATTTCTATTTAAAAGTGAAAAATGGCAACAAATTCATTAGATTTGGGGCAGCTGAATACAATATAAACATATTTTATGAAACATTTCATTAACATTGTATGAACTTTCCTCCCAAGCATAATAGGTTGACAAAGAAAATATTTTATAGATTACCTAGTTGTGCAAAAGCCACCGTCTCCTCAGCTCCGTCCTTTGTTCTGAATCCTCTGTTGTCCACGATGGAGATGGTATCAGTAAGTTCATACTTGTTTCTCCTCGTTGTGATAACGGAGGATTCAGTTGATCCAGTTGTGGCACGGGTCCAGAATTCTTCTTCTCCAAGGGCATAGATACAGGAGTTGACAAAAGCCGATTTGCCATGACCGGTATAACCAAACAGCTGCAGGAGCACCCTGGTGTATGTCTGGTCCTCTGAGAAACCTCCTGGAAGATGAAAATCAAGGATGAATTGCTTGTATTGTGTGGGGTCAATTGCTGGAAACATTGCCCAGTGTCTTGTTTCTGTGATATTCTGTTTCTGGTAAATGTAAAAATATGCTTCCACTTTTGCTGTGTACAAAGGTGATGGGAGTGTGCTGAAATGTTTCTTATACAGATTACATTCCTTGCACACAGGTATAACAACATGCCACAAACTGAACCGGGTCCTGCCCTTGTATCTTACACACAACTATAGGAAAAACGTGTATTTATTTTTTCCATATTTGGATACCATAAGGGAGGGTTATGTTTGTTTGTTTCTGTTTTTGTTTTGTTTTTTTCCATCTGTGTCCTATTGGGGAGATTTCTTTTCACTTCCTGTCCCATAGCCACAACAGGAAGTGGGAGGAAATCCCTCCAAATTGACAGAAGGTTCTCACCACAACCAGGGCTCTTTTTCTCAAAGAATAGGTGCAGGAACTCTCTCTATCCTAGGCGCCCTTGTCCCCGCCCCTCACCCACCTCCAAGCACTGTTCCTTGGTTCCACCCCCTAAACCCCCCCCCCCCCGTGTTACTTTTTTTAGAGCATACAGAAGTATCATTTTGTTGTGTTATGTAATTTGTTAACAACAAGAAAAGCAGTAAAATAGATCCCCTGCAGCCAGCAACAAAATACCCCCCAGCAACACAAGACTCCAAGCAGAAACAACAGATCTTCTCTCAGCCCTTATGTTACATGGGGGTCAGTTGTTGATGCGTGGGATCTACTTTTGAGGGAGGGGTCTATTGTTACTGACCCTCCAGCAGTCAGGAACAATAGACCCTTTTGAGGGAGGGGTCTATTGAATTGACCCTCCAGCAGTCAAGAACAATAGACCCTTCCCTCAACAAGAGACCCCCCGCAAAAATAGATCCCCAGCAACAATAGATCCTCAGCAGCCAGCATCAATAGACCCTCCAGGACACCCCAGCGCCCCTTTGCCTCTACATACAATTAGTGCTGGAAGTGCTGGAATGTGTTCCCCCACGTTCCTGATGAAAGAAGCCCTGACCAGAACTAGTGTCCCCAATGGGAGATTTCCCTTTCTATTCCTGTGCTGGTAACAACAAAAATGTTTTTTTTTTTCAATTTCACTCTGTACAGTAATGGTAAATAAGATGAATAGAGAGGATGAATCTCCCCGACGGGGGCACAATCGGCAATATACACTTGGCAGGGGTTCTAATCCATGTCCACTCCAACTAAAAATGGTAGAATTACAGGCTAAATAAAACTTAAAAATGCCCCCCCCCCCTTTCTAGCACCTATGTTGGCTAACCTGTATAAGAAAGATGTATATACAGTACTAACCCTTCTTCATCTCGTTCCAGTTGGGTCACATGATCCGGCTCCCTTGTGTCAGCCAGCAGTGGGTGCAAGGCAAAGGAGGGAGCGACAACAATGGCTGTGACATGGGGGCCTATAAGGGACATCACCGCTCTAGGCTTTCCCAGTCATTGTTCAGCGCTCCCTCCTCTCCCCTGCAGCTGCCACTGGCTGACACAAGGGAGATCATGTAACCAGACCAGAGAGGGCTGAAAATAGGTAATAGGCATAAGTGTATAAGTACACGGCTCAAAAAAAATGAAAGAAAGACTTTGTAATCCGAGTCTAGCATCAAGTCCATGACACTCCTGGGATATTGATCTGGTCAGTTAAGTCACAGAGGGGGTTGTTAATCAGTTTCAGCTGCTTTGGTCTTAAAGAAATGAACAACAGGTGGACTAGATGGGCAACAATGAGATGACTCCCAAACAGGAATGGTTTTACAGGAGGAGGCCACTGACATTTTTTTCCCTACTCAACTTTCCTGTTTTTCGTTAGTTTTGTATTTGGCTAGCATCAGTGTTAGTACTGGTAGCATGAGGCCATACCTGGACCCTACAGAGGTTTCACAGGCAGTCCAACTCCTCCAGGATGTCACATCAATACGTGCCATTGCCAGAAGGTTTGCTGTGTCTCCCAGCACAGTCTCAAGAGCATGGAGGAGATTCCAGGAAACAGGCAGTTAGTCTAGGAGGGCTGGACAGGGCCGTAGAAGGTCCTTAACCCATCAGCAGAACCGGTATCTGCTCCTTTGTACAAGGAGGAACAGGATGAGCACTGCCAGAGCCCTACAAAATGACCTCCAGCAGGACATTGGTGTGAATGTCTTTGACCAAACAATCAGAAACAGACTTCATGAGGGTGGCTTGAGGGCCCGACGTCCTCTAGTGGCCCTGTGATCACTGCCCGGCACCATAGAGATGGATTGGCATTTGCCATTGAACACCAACATTGGCAGGTCCGCCACTGGTGCCCTGTGCTTTTCACAGATGAGAGCAGGTTCACCCTGAGCACATGTGACAGACGTGAAAGGGTCTTAAGAAGCCATGGAGAATGTTCTGCTGCCTGTAACATAGTTCAGCATGACGGTTTTGGTGGTGGTTCAGTGATGGTCTGGGGAGGCATATCCATGGAGGTATGCAAAGACCCCTACAGGCTAGATAATTGGACCCTGACTGCCATTAGGTATCATGATGAAATCCTTGGACTCATTGTCAGACCCTACGCTGGTGCAGTGGGTCCTGGGTTCCTCCTGGTGCAATGGGTCCTGGGTTCCTCCTGGTGCACGACAATGACTGGCCTCATGTGGCAAGAGTATGCAGGTAGTTCCTGGAGGATGAATGAATTGATACCATTGAAAGGCCCCCACACTCACTTGACCTAAGTCCAATAGAACACCTCTGGGATATAATGTTTGGGTCCATCCGATGCTGCCAGGTTGCACCTCAGACTGTCCAGGAGCTCAGTGATGCCCTGGTCCAGATCTGGGAGGAAATCCCCCAGGACACCATCCGTGGTCTCATTAGGAGCATGCCCCGACATTGTCAGGCATGCATACAAGCACGTGGGGGCCATACAAACTACTGAGGACCATTCTGAGTTGATGCAATGACATTTCAGTCAAATGGACTAGCTTGCGGCATCATTTTTTAATTTTTGGGGTGTCTTTGAATTCAGTCCCTTGTAGGTTGAATTACCCCGTCCATATCAGTATAGATATCCAGCATGATATTTTCCCCATTAAGAACTGATGTGTTTTCAAAGTCTTCCTTTCATTTTTTTGAGCAGTGTATATACATCTTTCTTACTCGGATTAACAGGTGCTGGGGGGGGGGGGCATTTTGAATCCCTTGGTGTCAGCGCCTCCCAGCCCTTTAAAGGGTTTGTGGTGCCAGGAGGAGGTTAGGGTGATTGGTTATCACGGCGGTCACATGATCGGAAATCGCAAGTAGTGATCAGGACCTTTCTGTGAGGCACCGGTAAATTTGCTGGATGCACACATGGTGCTCACTCTCGGTGCATATTTTGTTTACATTGGGTACACAAATATGCGGTCCCTCAGCGCCAAGGCCCAGCCACCAAGAGGCCCCATATTTGCGTGCACTTGGCCCCGAGTTAAGATAAGTTAGGTTTAGGCTGAAATTCTACTCTAACAGTTCCTTGGGGGGGGATTTACTAAAACTGGAGAGTGCAAAATCTGGTGCAACTCTGCATAGAAACCAATCAGCTTCCAGGTTTTTTCATCAAAGCTTAAGAGTGCTAAAGTTTTAGTAAATCTCCCCCATAGTGGTTTATAAAAAAGGATATTAAACAAGAGAGGGGCTGCCCTTTTATTGGCAGCACAGGACACCACAATGCATAGGAGTGAGTTATTGTTCATCGCCATGTGCTGCAGTGCAGGTCCTTTGCCTTAGAGTGTTAGGGCGCCATTCAGGAAAAACATGTGTAACCCAAAAGTGTGAAACTGAAAAGAACTCTCTTTTCTCTGACTTTTGTGCCTAAAGATTGTAAATATTGGGGGTTAATGGGTGACCAGTAGATGATATGTTATAATTGTATATTTATAATACAGTACATCCAGTTTCCCTGCATTTTACTGCAAGCCAGTATGAATTCAATGTAGCACCCTATAGTGTACATTGTTTTTTAAAGTAGTTTGAGGCATGTTAGAAGCCTGAGTTTAGTTAGAGGGTTACTTCAGGTCAGGGCTAGGGGGCTCTGTAGGTGAGTCCTCTGGTATCTGCCCCTGCTTGAAACTTGGAGAAGTTTCTAGAATCCAGTAGGCAGAGGTGAGGAGGGGCCGATCTGCATATTTATGAGAGTCTGATCAATCCTAGGCAGAGGCCTTGTAGTGTGGCAGACCACCCCATAAATATGAGAGAGCCATGCTTGCAGGAGAGGTGGGTGGAAAATGTAATGCTTTGAGAAGTGTTGCTGTGTAGCCTGGAGAGGCTGGAAGCTGAAGAAGAGCCCTGCAGTCCACTGGGGAAGAACAGCCTCCATAGCCTGGAGAGGAATTATTTCAGCTACAGAGGCCTGAAAGCAATTCTATCCACCGCTGCAGGACAAGGACAATGTGAGCACCTCTATACCCCCAGGGCCTAGAAGGGAGAATTCTGCTGGATGCAAGTTCTTGGCAAGTCTTGGCAGTCTAATGCTTAGCCAGTTCCTTGTTCTTGGATTGGATACTTAGCCAGATGAGCTGGGATGAAAGATTGGCTCTTAAGGAACTCAGGGATGAAAGATTGGCTCTTAAGGAACATATGGACACACCCAACCTAGTAATAAAACCTAGCAATAAAGGGGGAAATGTGATGTTGCTATCAGAAACAGCATATGAAATGGAAATAAAGCAACAATTAGGTGATACCTCAACGTATGTTAAACTATCTAGCAACCTTTTTCCATCACTGGTCATGTCCCTTAATGAAAAACTGTCCTGGGCACATGATGTGGGCTTGATAACCAAGAAGGATTCTGCAATATACATCATTCCCAAGGTACATAAAATGTAAACAACCCCCCTGAAAAGGCCCATTATATCGACCATTAAGGGTACCCTGGAGCACATAGGAAGGATATCTTAATCAATCGATGGTGACACGCCTACCATCATATGTTCAGGACACTAGGGACGTTCTCATCCAATTAAACCATGTGGAAGTTAAAGTAGGTACTATACTTGTGGGTATTGATGTTGAGTCGCTTTATACTTCCATTCCCCATCAATGGGGACTGGGAGCAATGGTTCATTTCCTACAGTCATATTATCCTGAAATGGGAGCTCAAAATGAATTTATCTTGAAATTACTTGAATTTGCTCTTAGCCACAACTGCTTTAAATTTTTAGGAACCAGTTATCGCCTGATAAGGGGGACCTCCATGGGAACTCCCATGGGCTCCTGCATATGCGTGCCTACATCTTGGGTGGTGGAAAGAGGAGGTCATCTACTGTTCAGCGATGTACCACGGCCACGCTTGTCAAAAGGCCTGAAAGCAGTCAGCAACCCACCACGCTGACAGGACAGGACAGTGTGAGTACTTCTATATCCCCTGGGCCAGATAAAGGTAGTAGGAGGTCAGGTGAAATATCCAACTAGTTCTCATTCGGGACTACTTAATTGTTATATCTTGGAATCCCTTGCCCTGGGACAATGTTAGGTACCGCCCGGCGGTATCTCTAGTGAACCACAGAACGGGATTCCCCAGGTTGTGGAGTCTAAGCCCCAGTCTGCTTATTCGCCAGAGTCCCTGTTGGTGGGGATGGACTTGGAGCAGAACTGAGACCAGGTCGCAGCCCCTGGGTACACCCAACTGTGGTAGAGAGGGTCGCCGGAGGTATGTACAGGAGAAGAGCCTGATGTGAAGAGACTGGCAGGCCCTGGACAGTAGTGACTGGATCCGAGCGGGATGGATGGATGGGTGGATGACAGTATGGAGTATAGCGGGGTCGGACAAGCCAGGTCGGTAACAGCAGAGGCAGAACGGTACAGGGCAGCAGGCAGAGAGTAACCGGGTCACGAGCAAAGGTTTGGCAATAGAAGGTCAAATAATTCAGGAGTAGGCAGAAGAGTAGTCAGGGACGAGCCAGGGATCAGAGCAGGAGACGGTCAACGGATCAGGGTCAGGCAGGGTCGGCAACTAGCAATCTCTCTGGAACACAAGATAACAGGAAAAGCAGGAAAGACCATACGGCAATTTGAGTATTGCCAGAGTCTGTTAAAATAGTGCGCCCTGTGCACTCATTGGTGCCAGGCGCGCGTCTGTGAGCGCGAGTGCGCATGCGTGGGCGCCCAGGTCCTAGCACCCGCACGCTATTGCGCCTAGACAGACCGCGCTTGCGCAGACTCATGAGCCGCGGTAACTCCCAGAGTCCCTGACATTGCCCCCCCCTCCCTACGGGCAGCCTCCAGATGCCCAACTGATTTCTCCTTTGGGACTGGTTGTGAAGGAATTCACGAATAAACCTAGGAGCATGAACATTTTGAGCAGGCTCCCACAAATTTTCTTCTCGCCCATAGCCTTTCCATTTGATGAGGTATTGCGTCTGACCACCCCTCCTCCTGCAGTCAATAATTGCTTGTATCTCAAATTCCTCTTCTCCATCAATGTCTATGGCCTCCGGGAGTCTAGATCTACAATCTGAAAAGGGATCTGGTGCTGCAGGTTTCAGCAAAGACACATCAAAGACAGGGTGTATCTTAAAAGATTCCGTAAGTGCCAGCTTATAAGCAACCTCATTGATCTTACGTTCTACCCGGAATGGGCCCATGAATCTGGGTGCCAATTTCCTTGAAGGACATGCTAGTTTCAGATTGGTCGTTGCCAACCAAACTTGGTCCCCTGGGTGCACGACCAGTTCCCCTCTTCTTCTCTTATCAAAAGTTCTCTTGCTATCCTCCTGGGCCCTTGCCATTGTCTCCTATAACAATTTGTTATTGGACGTAAAAAAATTTAGGGTCTCTTGAGCCGCTGGGACTGAGTTTTCCGGGACCAGATCAGGCAGAAAAGTGGGATGGAACCCATAGTTGGCGAAGAACGGGGACTGCTTAGTGGCCGAATGGCATGCATTGTTATAAGCAAACTCTGCTAGGGGCAGGAGTACCAGCCAGTTATCTTGGAGGAACGAGGTGTAACACCTAAGGTATTGTTCCAGAATTTGGTTAGTTTGCTCAGTCTGTCCGTTCGTTTGCGGATGATATGCTGAAGAGAAAGACAGTTTGATTTCCAAACCTTCGCGCAAGGCCTTCCAAAACTTAGAAGTGAACTGGACTCCCCGATCTGAAACGATATTGTTCGGCACTTCATGGAGTCTCACTATTTCCTTAATGAACACTTGTGCCATTTCGGAAGCAGGAGGTGTACTTTTCAATGGGAGGAAATGAGCCATCTTAGAGAGACAGTCCACCACTATGAAAATCACAGTATGATTCTGCGATGGTGGCTATTCCACAATAAAATCTATAGAGATCATGCTCCTGGGTACCGGCAAGGGTCGCAACAGACCCCAAGCCTTGTCCCTGGTGGGCTTGTTCCATTTGCAGATAACACAGGTCTTAACGTACATCTCGCAGTCTTTGGACATACTTGGCCACCAAAATGTACATCGTACTAACTCTAAAGTCTTGTGTGTTCCAAAATGACCCGCCAATGGGTGATCGTGGCAATAGCCCAGGACCAGGGTCCAAGCTTCTTTGGGTACCAGGATCTTCTCCCCCCTCCATAAGAGACCTTCTCTGCTCTGTATAGAGACTCCAGGTAGGTTGGGGGCCCTTGTGGATGCAGCCTGTAACTTAGACAGGAGTTCAGACTGTAGCAATAAGAAACTACCTGCCGGCAAGATGGTATCTGGCTTGGGCATTTCTTTAGGGTCTTCAAACATCCATGAGAGAGTGTCAAGCTTGGTATTCTTAGATCCAGGTCAGTAGGTTATATGCAGAGTGAATCTTGAAAAGAATAACGCCCATCTGGCCTGATGCGGTCTGAGGCGTTTAGCTGTCCTCAGGTATTCCAAGTTTTTATAGTCTGTGTAGACCAGAATGGGATGCGAGGCTCCCTCCAACAAGTATCTCCATTCCTCCAATGCCGTTTTGATTGCCAACAACTCCCAATCTTCGATGTCATAATTCCTTTCTGATGGGGTAAGCTTCCTAGAAAAGAAGGCCACCGGATGCATAAGCTCCTTTACCCCTACCCTTTGAGACAGTATTGCTCCCACTCCGTTTTCTGACGCATCTACCTCTAAGATATAAGGCAGTGATGCATTGGGGTGACTTAGGATAGGAGCTGCCGTGAACAGCTTCTTCAAGGACTCAAAGGCGGCCTGTGCCTCTGGGGTCCACTGAAAGCTTACCCCCATTTTCGTAAGTTGGGTGATGGAAGATACTAGGCCTGAGAAATTCTTAATAAATTTCCTGTAGAAATTGGCGAAGCCAATAAATCGCTGAACCCCTTTCTTATCTGTGGGGACCGGCCATTCTAAGATCGCAGAGATCTTCTGGGGGTCCATAGCAATTCCAGTGGTGGAAATGATCAGCCCCAGGAATGGGATACTGTGCTGTTCGAAGCTACACTTCTCGGCTTTGGCATAAAGCCCGTGCTGGCGAAGATGTCCCAGCACGTTTCTGGCATGACCTCGATGCGCCTCCAGAGATGAGGAAAAAATCAGAATATCGTCTAAGTACACGATCACAAAGATATCCAAAACATTGTTCACAAAATGCTGAAAGGTGGCCGGTGCGTTACATAACTCGAATGGCATAACTAAGTATTCGAAGTGCCCGAACCAAGTGCGGAAAGCGGTTTTCCACTCATCCCCTTCGCGTATGCGGACCAGATTGTAAGCACACCTAAGATCTAGCTTAGTAAAAACAGATGCCGACTTTAACCTTTGAAACAATTCAGGGACTAAGGGAAGGGGATAACGGTTCTTAACTGTAATTTTGTTCAGATCCCTATAGTCAACACAGGGCCTCAGGGACTGGTCCTTTTTTTCCACAAAAAAGATTCCGATCCCAGCCGGTGATGTGGAAGGACGGATGAATCCCTTCCGAAGGCTTTCATCAATATATTCCTTCAAAGCACCCAACTCCCGCTCTGACAGGGGAAAGATTCAGCCAAAGGGAATCTCAGATCCCGGAAGAAGGTCAATGGGACAGTCATAAACCCGGTGCAGAGGGGGAATGTCTGCTCCACGTGGACTGAAAACATCAAGGTAATGCTGATAAGCAATAGGAACAGTTTGAGCTAGCTCAGTGTCGGTATTCACACATAACAGAGTCGGGGTGTCTAGTGATGACCTTAGAAAACAATGCTCCTGACAGTAGGGTGAATGGAACTGGACAGACCCGGTTCTCCAGTCAATTTGGGGATCATGCGCTCGTAGCCAGGGGAGCCCCAAAATGACTGGAATGAAAGGGGATGCAATGGCGTCCAAGCGAAGGAGTTCTTGATGATGACTGGCCACTGTGGTGTGTATAGGAGGGGTCTCCCGATCTACCAACCCGGACTTAATTTGAGACCCGTCAGCCAGGAAGATGTTCGGGCACTGCTCTTTAGACAGTAACGGAATCTGCTGTTGGGCTGCAAAGCTAAGGTCTATGAAGCAGCTGCAGGTCCCTGAGTCAATAATGGCCATCACTTATACAGTTCTTCCAGGGAGCTGGAATGAGATTGGTACGGCTAAATGAGTTGGGTCATCTAGGCCAGCAGGAGACATAGCAGAAACAAAAGAAGAGTACTTACATAACTTCTCCGGACAGGAGCACACCATATGACCCGCTAGAGGTCACAGATTGTTTATCCGGCATCTCTGGCATTCTTTCACCATGAGAAAAGGCCACATTAGTCTGAGCTGCATGGGTTCAGTCCGGTCTGATGGCTCTAGATTCTTATTACTGACTGCGGGATTCGGCAGGACAGGCACCCGTGGCAGCATCCATGTTGGTCTTGGCCCTTGGCTGGACCTTTCTTGCCTCCGTTCCCACAACCTGCAGTCGATCTGGATGGCCAGGATGATCAAATCTTCCAAGGAGTCAGGTACTCCCACTCTTGCCAACTCATCTTTAAGTGGATCAGACAACCCTAGGCGGAACTGATGGCGCAGAGCCGCGTCGTTCCACTGAATGTCTCCGCTCCAGCACCTAAATGCAGAGGCGTAATCCTCTGCTGCCCGGCGACCCTGCTGTAAGGTATGTAGAGCTGCCTCAGCCGAAGCAGCTCGTTGAGGGTCGTCGTATAACTGCGCATCGCTTTAAAGAATGCACCAACTGAGTTCAGGTGTGGATAGTGAGCTTCCAGCAGACGGTGTGCCCAGCCCAGGGGTTCACCCTGCAGCAGGGATATAACACAGACTCTGAGGAAAACGTCCGCGGTTGCAGGTCAAAATATAGCTGGCAGGAGTTCTGGAAGGCCCTGAACTTCCCTCGATCCCCATTGAAACGCTCCGGTGTTGGTACACGAGGTTCCGGTGGGGGTATGGCGACCATTGCTCCGGCGGGGGTTTCAGTAGGTCCCTGGGCTGGAGTCAAGATTCCTGTGCCTGCCGGTGGAGTTGCTGGCAGGGAGAGTGTCTGAATGCGTCCCTCCAGATGCGTATACCCCTCTTGAAGAGTCTTGACAGCTTGGGTGAGCACCGCCAGGTGCTGGCATATGTCATCCAGCAGAGAGGGGCCTCTTCCAGACTCAGTCATGGCCGAACGGTCCCGTTAGGTACCGCCCGGCGGTATCTCTAGTGAACCACAGAACAGGATTCCCCAGGGCGCGGAGTCTAAGCCCCAGTCTGATTATTCGCCAGAACCCCTGATGGTGGGGATGGACTTGGAGCAGAACTGAGACAAGGTCGCGGCCCCTGTGTATGCCCAACTGTGGTAGAGAGGGCCGCCAGAGGTATGTACAGGAGGAGAGCCTGATGTGAAGAAACTGGCAGGCCCTGGACAGTAGCGACTGGATCTGAGCGGGATGGATGGGTGGATGACAGTATGGAGTATAGTGGGGTCAGACAAGCCAGGTCGGTAACAGCAGAGGCAGAACGGTACAGGGCAGCAGGCAGAGAGTAACCGGGTCACGAGCAAAGGTTCGGGAACAGGAGGTCAAATAATTCAGGAGTAGGCAGAAGAGTAGTCAGGGACGAGCCAGGGATCAGAGCAGGAGACGGTCAACGGATCAGGCAGGGTCGGCAAATAGCAATCTCTCTGGAACACAAGATAACAGGAAAAGCAGGACAGGCCATACGGCAATTTGAGTATTGCCAGAGTCTGTTTAAATAGTGTGCACTCATTGGTGCCAGGCGCGTGAGTGCAAGTGCGCATGCGCGGCCGCCGTTGCTGCCGTGGGCACCCAGGTCCTAGCGCACGCACGCTAGTGCGCCTAGACAGACTGCACATGCGCAGACTCGCGCGCCATGGTAACTCCCGGAGTCCCTGACAGATATCCTCTTTGCAGCCAGGTGAGGAGGAGGGATTCATGTGGTGTCTGAGAAGTGCTTCTTTAAAGAGACAGTGCTATTTTTTGGATACACATATTTTTATAGTGTACAGGTTTCCAAGAAGTTGTTGTTAAGTTTAAAGTTCCTCAGGCATCCCATATACCCCTAGACCCCATCCAAGTTGTTACCCCCATAATAAAAACAACTAAAAGCCAGCTCAAGGGCTGCTTACTGACTCTGAATGTGCAAGTGGGAAAATGCATGTTGCCTGGCCGTGCAGAGCTTAGTGGGACCCAAGAAAAATTCAGTGGCCCCTGAGGGGGTAGCAATACACTACTACAAAACATTTTTCTTTATTTTTGTCTTTGTGTGATTTGCTCGCACATCATGTCTGGTAAAATCATAGTCACCAGGACAGGAAAGCTCTTCAACAAAGCTCGGGAATCGGGATAACAGTAAAAACCCAACACTTACTTTTCCACTCCATACAAAATTAAAAATAAAAAAAAGTTTTGACTTGACTCCACATAACCAAAACTAGCCAGATAAATTAAATGAGAAGTTGATCTATAGATTGTATCTGCCCATACATGGATTGAAATGTAGCCGGTCCCTCCTGAACTGCCACAATTTCGATCCATGTATGGCAGGCTTTAAAGCGATTGTAAATTTAAAAAAATAACAAACATGGTATACTTACCTGCTTTGTGTAATAGTTTTGCACCAATCACCCTCTTCTTGGGTCCCCTGCTGTCGCTCCTGACCCCTCCCCCTTACCCATGGCCCACTAGATCAAGCCACTTGCAATGGGGGCCCTCATATGTACTTGCTCCCAGGCTGGCTCCGTGGAGTTGATTAACTAAAGGCAAAAAAACTGCAAGGAAAGTTGGTCCAGAGCTTAGTAAATGAGGAGATGATTTGCTGACTTCCATCATCCAATCATGTGCAAGCAAAACTGCTATTTTTTTTTATATTTTCCTTGCATGTGATTGGGTGTTGTTTGCAAAGTGAAGCTTTACCTCCTTTACTAAGTTCTGGAGCAACTGCACATTCAGAGTCTGACTGCACTTTGCAAAGTGCACAGCCTATTTTTGGCAGCAGCGGGAGCCAATGGTTGCATCTGAGTCAATGAGGAGGGAGAGAGCTGAGAGAGCTCTTATGCACATCGCTGGATTGAGATAAAGCTCAGGTAAGTATAAGAAGGGGGGGGGGAGGTGTGTGGCTTGATCACAGCCAAGATGGCGGCTTAACACTCTGGCACATGGAGGAAAACAATAGCGGCTCACGGCTTACAGGGGCTTTGTTCACTCACCCCAACTTGGCGGTTTGTCTTTCTACATCCAGGTAACATGCCCAGAAAGCAAAAAGAGGGTCACAAACCCCAGAAACTTACGGCATACTTCTCCCAGCCACAGCTGTGGCGTGGCCAAGATGGCGCCGGCTCACATTCCTCTTCTCCTCCAGCAACTCCTCATTCCCTACACAGGGATAGAATTGTTTCTATGGTGACAACATAGAGTCAGCCACAATATATCAAGCCTCTACCCCAGGGGTGGGCAAACTTTTTGACTTGAGGGCCGCAATGGGTTCATATATTGGACCCGGGGGCCGGACCAAGAGTAGATGAATGATGTGCATGTGTCATCCATAGTAAGTATAGTAATATTCCCCCATAGTAAGCATAGTAATTAATCCCCCATATAGTAATTCATCCCCCATAGTAATTCATCCCCCATATAGTAATTTATCCCACATAGTAATTCATCCCCCATAGTAATACATCCCCCATATAGTAATTCATCCCCCATATAGTAATTCATCCCCCATAGTAATTCATCCCCCATATAGTAATTCATCCCCCATATAGTAATTCATCCCACATAGTAATTCATCCCACATAGTAATTCATCCCCCATATAGTAATACATCCCCCATAGTAATTCATCACCCCTATAGTAATTCAACCCCCATATAGTAATTCATCCCACATAGTAATTTATCCCCCATATAGTAATTCATCCCCCATAGTAATTCATCCCCCATAGTAATTCATCCCCCATATAGTAATTCATCCCCCGTAGTAATTCATCCCCCATATAGTAATTCATCCCCCATATAGTAATTCATCCCCCATAGTAATTCATCCCCCATATAGTAATTCATCCCCCATATAGTAATTCATCCCCCATAGTAATTCATCCCCCATAGTAATTCATCCCCCATATAGTAATTCATCCCCCATATAGTAATTCATCCTCCATAGTAATTCATCCCCCATAGTAATTCATCCCCCATAGTAATTCATCCCCCATATAGTAATTCATCCCCCGTAGTAATTCATCCCCCATATAGTAATTCATCCCCCATATAGTAATTCATCCCCCATATAGTAATTCATCCCCCATAGTAATTCATCCCCCATAGTAATTCATCCCCCATATAGTAATTCATCCCCCATATAGTAATTCATCCCCCATATAGTAATTCATCCCCCATAGTAATTCATCCCCCATATAGTAATTCATCCCCCATATAGTAATTCATCCCCCATAGTAATTCATCCCCCATAGTAATTCATCCCCCATATAGTAATTCATCCCCCCTATAGTAATTCATTCCCCATATTAATTCATCCCCCATATTAAGTCCCCAAGTCCCCCCTGTGTCAATTCACTTACCTTTGCTCCGCGCGTTCCTCTCGCCGTGTTCTCCCGCCGTTCCGGTCTTCAGGGCGGACTGTGAGAGGAGCCTAGCTCCCCTCCCCTCACGTTCGTCACGCTGCCCCGCCTACACTCATCCTGACAGCCGATGTTTGCCACGCTCCGCGGGCCGTAGTTTGCCCATTGCTGCTCTACCCCATCGGTCAAAAGTCCTGAAAAATCCAGGATTAGGATGGAGGATTCAAACTTGCAGCAATGTGAGCTCAAACCCTGATACACAGGAGGACACTAGAGAATTACCAGAATCCATTACATCATTTCCCACATCAAATCAACCTATTTTAGACACCACTCTAAAAGATATGTTAATTTCTGAAGAAGCACTATACTTACTGCCATGATGCCTTGTATGCGGAAATTTAACAAAGAGCTTATAGCTGTGAGGGACAGAGTTACCCACATTGAAAATAAAATGGGGGAATACGCCTCCACAATCAACAAATTAATTGATGCAAATGAGTCTAATGAAGAAGAACAGGTGTGGTTGAAGGCAAAACTTGCAGACCTAGAGGACAGGTCTAGGAGGAACAATGTTAAAATCAGAGGGATCCCAGAAACAGTAGTACTGGCATTACTCCATTCCTATGCTACTACTATGTTTTCATCTCTAATGCCAGACTTGTTCCCTTTGGAGCTTACAGTAGATAGGATACATTGTATTCCCAAACCTCCACACATCTCAGAACATGTACCCAGGGACGTATTACTCCACATCCACTTTTTTCACATAAAGGAGCGACTAATGTTGTTAACACAAAAAGAAGAACACCGCTCCACCACTTATTCTGATCTTCAATGTTGCACAGATCTATCACAGCATACACTACTACTGCATAAAGGCTTGAATAATATCACAAAGGCCCTCCGGAACCACAACATTGGGTTCAAGTGGGGCTATCCTACGAAGCTTGTCATTACCAACAATGGTACCACCCACGTCATCACATCGCCTAACAAAGGTTTGCAACTGCTGATAACCTGGAATATTATTCACAATGAAGCACCAAAAACACTGCCTCTCAGTAGCACTAACAAGATAATATCAGATTGGAAGTGTGTATCCAATTCTTGAATACCATTCAGTGCCTTAAGGCATCTTCATGTATTTGAACGTATTTCCCATTACAGCACTTTCTGCCATTAGGAGCTCAAGCCAAATATTTTGCTCCCACATGCTTGAGCAGAAATTCTCTGAAATTGGGTTTTTAAAAACCCCCAGTTTATACTAGAGTTTCTTGTTTTCTATTGTTTTTGGGTTATTAGTGTTCTTGTTGTTCCGTGGACCAGGATATCGGACTGTACTATCATCTCCCCCCCCCCCGCTGTACAAGATATGTACTCAGATACCATTACAAGGCCTTTATATATACCCAACTCTGCAACAATGACTGCCTGTGTCAGGTTTTCACATGCATGGTGCAACCGTTGTTTAGATACTGGCACAGGGTCAACGCTCGCGCACACAGGTACAAGCGTGCGCAGGGGGGCGAAGGTGCTTTTATTTTAAGTTATTTCGATTTTTTTTACTATTTTTACACTGTGCCTTTCATTTTTTTGATCACTTTTAATGCTATCACAGGGAATGCAAGTATCCCCTATAAGTTCAATGGGCATTGTTATATATTCTTTTTTTAGGAATCTGGGGTCTATCAGACTCTGGATATCTCCTCTGCCCTTACATTATCTAATCTCTCCAAGATCGGTGTGATCAGATGCTTTCCCAATTTACAAATGGAGCTGTTTAAATTGCAAAATTGAAGTGATGAAATGCTTGTAGCTTCCAATTTCTTAGACTATAGAGATGATTGGCACCATTCTCATCTCCAATCAGCTCTATAGTCAGCTGGCAGAAACACCGGCTGCATTCTCAGGTTCCCCCGATGGCACGGGACTGCCCGAGAAGGCTGTGGAAGGCAGTGCTTGTGAAAGCAATCCTGTAGCTAATTTCATTTCACATGAAATCCGATCGCCAGCTGAAAAAAAACGATACCAGGAGGATGCCTGCAGTTGTAGGCATCATCCTGGTATAAGCAAGTCCAGTGATGTACCAGTATGTCGCTGGTCCTTATTGGGTATACAGTTGTGACCAAAATTATTCAACCCCCAATGCTGTAAAGGGGTTTAGGGACTATAGTGTACATTTGGAATTGTATTCAGAATCAAATCCTACAAGGACGTTGTAACTACCCAAATGCAACTAAAATGACATCAATTGTTTATGTAATACAGTAGTAAATGGTTCTTATGTGGTTTCTTCATTGCCACAATTATTCAACCCCTTAAAGACTACCACTCTGAAGAACAGAGGTTCATACAGGTGCTTTCCATCAGGTATTGAAAACACCTGTGGATGTCACCGAGCAGCAATCAAGCATAATAAGCACCAATTAGGCAGCTTTAAAATGACTGTGATACTCAGCTCCTTCTAGACATTTACTGGTGTGGTTACAAACATGGTGAAGGCAAGAGAATGGTCCAGGAAGACAAGAGAAGAGGTGATTTCTCTTCACAGGAAGGGCAATGGCTATAAGAAGATTGCAAAGATGTTAAACATACCAAGAGACACCTTAGGAAGCATCATTCGCAAATTCAAGGCAAAGGGCACTGTTGAAACGCTACCTGGTCGTGGCAGAAAGAAGATGCTGACTTCGACTGCTGTGCGCTACCTGAAGCGTAGAGTGGAGAGAAGTCCCCGTGTGACTGCTGAGGAACTGAGAAAAGATTTGTCAGATGTGGGTACAGAAGTTTCAGCCCAGACAATAAGACGCACACTGCGTAATGAAGGCCTCCGTGCCAGAACTCCCAGGCGTACCCCCTTGCTGTCTCCAAAGAATAAGAAGAGTCGACTGCAGTATGCCAAAAGCCATGTGGACAAACCACAAAAGTTGTGGGATAGTGTTCTGTGGACTGATGAAACAAAATTAGAACTGTTTGGGCCCATGGATCAACGCTATGTTTGGAGGAGGAAGAACAAGGCCTATGATGAAAAGAACACCTTGCCTACTGTGAAGCATGGTGGAGGGTCAATCATGCTTTGGGGCTGTTTTGCTTCTGCAGGTACAGGGAAGCTTCAGCGTGTGCAAGGTACCATGAATTCTCTTCAGTACCAGGAGATATTGGATGGAAACGTGATGCAGTCCGTCACACACCTGAGGCTTGGGAGACGTTGGACCTTTCAACAGGACAATGATCCCAAGCATACCTCCAAGTCCACTAGAGCATGGTTGCAGAGGAAAGGCTGGAACATTTTGGAGTGGCCATCGCAGTCACCAGACTTAAATCCGATTGAGAACCTCTGGTGGGACTTAAAGAAAGCAGTTGCAGTGCGCAAGCCTAAGAATGTGACTGAACTGGAGGCCTTTGCCCATGAAGAATGGGCGAAGATACCCGTAGATCGCTGCAAGACACTTGTGTCAAGCTATGCTTCACGTTTAAAAGCTGTTATAACTGTAAAAGGATGCTGTACTAAGTACTAAGATTGAATGTCACTTGGGGGTTGAATAAAACTGATAATGCTGTGAGCACAGAAAAGACATTTGTGGTTATTTCATTATAACTGTTATGTTATATTTGTCTGACCTACAAGTGCCTCTTTAATGTAAATGTAAGCAAGATGACTGAATGATCAAAAGCAATGTCAAACTGGCCAAAACACTCAATTTCAGTGGGGGTTGAATAATTTTGGTCACAACTGTATATGTTATGTTTTTTTTTTTTTGTATGCAACCTGTGGGCTGAATGAAAAAAAGAGAAGAAATCTGCCAGAAAAAAGTGTGTAGTATGCCCACCATTAGAATATACCACCCTGCATCCACCCACTTCTAATGGTGGGCATTAGGTCACATGGTGCCACATGTACCAAGTCCAAGACTGTACAAATGTGTAAATAGTGGCACGCTTGAAAAAAAAATTGTCCACGTATAAGTGGTACCCCATATGGAAAAAGGATGACACCAAGTCCCAAACTATCTTTTCACTGCTCCCCATGCATTCTGGGCATCCGGGGGGCTCTCTTCCCTTGAAAACCCAAAACTTATATGTATAGCCTGTTGCCCTCTCACAGGTCTTCTACATCTTGACCCCATATCTGGCACGCTTGCTGGGGAGAAATTGTTTGAATGAAAGGCGGCCAGAAAAATTAATGAGGGACTCATCAACATAGATTTTTTGCTGTGTAGTATAGACATCTGTAAATTTTTGGTTAAGGTGATTAACGAGGGGCCGAACTTGTGGAGACGGTCAAACACATTATATACTCTCATATCAGCAGAGCAGACGGGCATGTGATGAATCGGGTCTGTGGACCAATACAGATGCAATTCATTTTTTTATGCCCATGTCGAGGGTTAGGCCCCCCAAAAATTTTAATTCCGAAACCGTAATGGGTTTCCATGCGAATGGTCTGGCAAGGTTTGAATTTGGGTTGGCGGTGATAAATTGTTGTGCATATAAACTGCTTTGATCCGCAATCAATGCATACAGATCTTCCGTGAAAAGCAGCTCCAAAAAATCAAATGGAGTAGTTAAATTTGCGGTTTCCACCTGAATTCTAGGTTGGGCAGTGGATGGGGGAAGTACGGGTGCTGCAGAATTTGTGGGCTGCCAATCAGGATATGCAAGCACATCCAGAAGGATAATAGGGGATCTACGGGCCTGTGTGCGAATTCTTGGTGGTTACAGGACAATACTTGTGCTCACCACCACACCGGCTTGTACTGCGCTTATGGGAGTCACCAAGCCACCAAGTGATACTGCAGTGCTGGTATGTGAAAGACCAGGATGTACTAGGCCGCTGGTGCTCGCCAGTTCACCAAAAGGTAGCGCGGCACTAGTACTGGCACTCTGCTGCATATGAGAGTCATCAATATTTACTGGCAAATGCTAACAGAGATCAGGCTACATTCTGCCAACACTGCGGTACTGTGTGCAATGTATCAAGAAGTGACAGCAACCTACTGACACTGCACTTGCTGGGGGAGAAGGGGGGGGTAAGCATAGGGGCTAAACGCAGGTGCTGGAAGGTGCCGGGGCTGATCCCGCTAATGCTGCATTTTTTAGGACACTATACTAATGTGAACGCTGGTATAGTGCTGATCTGACCAAAGATATTGATCCGTTCAGACACTATACTAGCAATGGAGGTTTATTGTGTATGAGCATCTTCCTGGCAATCAAGGGGTTAAATGTGATGACTGGCGTACTGACAGGCAATCTGACGCCATCTGGGAGGGGAGTAAAAAGCAAGGGAGCGTGAATCAGATATATATGTGATTTTGAGCACCTGTGCCGCCCTGTAGCAGTATTTCTGCTATAGGGCGGTCAGGAAGTGGTTACAGAAGCGGTTTGTGTTAAGGTACTGCATTATTTTAACTGACAATTGTGATGTCATGCAACGCTGCACCAACATTAAGTTTATGTCCTTTTTTCCCCATGAATTGGGCTTTCTTTTGGAGGTATTTTATCGCATGTGCGTTTTTTATTTTATGTGGTATAAAAAAAAAAGCCCGACAATTTTGAGAAAAAAAACAATATTTTGGACTTTTTGCTATTAAACATGTCCAATAAAACAATGTAAAAAATCAAATTTTATCATAAATTTAGGTGAAAATGTATTCTGCTCTGTGTCTTTACTAAAAAACCCAATACGTATAAATTGGCTTACGTGAAAGTTAAAGCGTCTATAAATGGCGGTATAGAAACTGGATTTTTTTTTTTCAAATACTAATAATAGCGGCGATCAGCGACTTATGGCTGGACTGCAGTGGACATTCTGACACTGGGGGGGGGGGGATTGACTTCACTGAGATCCCCAGTGACAACAATACAGTGATCAGTGCTAAAGAAAAGCACTGACACTGTACTAATGATACTGAGGAGGAAGGGTTTAACAATGAGAAGTGTTCAAAGGGTTAACTATGTGATGGGAGTGTTGGAGTGTTTTACTGGGGGGGGGGGTGCTTCACTGTAAGCACACTGTTCGGGACAGCTATGCTCAGCCATCCCGAGCAGTGTGCCCAAACTGACAGGGAGGAGAGCTGCATTGTAAACAATGCAGCCGTCCTCCCTGTCGGTGTTTGCCAGCAATCACTGGGCTCCGGCGGGTAATCACCTGCCGGGACCCGGTGGTTGACTCCCGGGGCCGTGATCAGCTCGCACGTGCCCACTACCCGGAAATGCACGATCACGTTTATATACGTGATCCTGCGCACAGGGGCCGCCTTGTCACATTATATGTACTGGGGGCAGTCCCCTATTGGTTAAATAAGAATCAAAATGAAATGAAACAAAACATTTTTTTTTTCAATCTGCACCTGACTAGTCTTTTTATATACATGGAAAAATCCTGGTGGGACATCCTGGACCATGTACACTTACCTGTGGGGAAGTCTCATGAAACTTGAATAATAAACCGATTTTTCTACATCTGCCAAGAGAATGGATTTGTTGAATTGAGAGTAGCAATGTGGGGAATCCTACCTAAAGAGAACCCAGATAAATCTAGGAGAAGAGGCCGACATGAGTATCTGTTTAATTAAACCCTGTGAAGGGGATGACCTGAGTACCTGTTTAATCAAACCCTATGGTGAAAAAGCGTTGTTTGACCAACTTACTGTAATTATAGGGGGTCAGTACATTCTGGGGAGCCTTTATTTTTTTCCCAAAGCCCACAGAGCACACTGGTGGAATATTTTCTGGGAGTTGAAGACTTTGGTGAATATAAAGGATAATTTATTGATCACAGACTTCACTATTGAGATCTTTGAATGTCATCATATCATATATGTTATATTCATTTAAGTATTACACTACATTGTATGTGAAGGGAATTGGATATAATCACTTTAATATATTAGAGGTTTTACTAACTAGTGCTGATATTTTTGTGTTCGCTTTGTGAATACCAGGGTGTGTATTCCTTTTGGCTGCTGGCTAATAGGTTAGAACTGGGAATGGATTTGTGCTTTTTATAGCGCATTTCTCCTAATTATGACAATTTATAAAAATGTATATAAAGTTACTGTAAACTTCCGTATTTATTCCAATGCAAAAAGTTCAGTTTCGGGATTCAGTCCCTTTAGAGACCATTGTGTCTAAAGGGTTTTCTTTTCAAAGAATGGGTGCAGGTACCCCCCCACTTCTGAGTCACTTCTTGTTTTCGCCCCCCTACCCACCTCCAAGCACCGTCCCTTAGTTCCACCCCCTATCCACCTCCAAGCACCGTCCCTTGGTTCTCCCCCCTACCCACCTCCAAGCACCATCCCTTGGTTCTCCCCCCTACCCACCTCCAAGCACCATCCCTTGGTTCTCCCCCCTACCCACCTCCAAGCACCGTCCCTTGGTTCTACCCCCCTACCCACCTCCAAGCACCATCCCTTGGTTCTACCCCCCTACCCACCTCCAAGCACCATCCCTTGGTTCTACCACCCTATCCACCTCCCACTACAGCTCTGTTTAGAGAATACAGAAGCAAGTATAATTTTGTGGTCCTAAGTATCTGTATGGAATTTGTCAATGATAACAAGAAAAGCAGTAAAATAGATGCCTTGCAGCCAGCAGCAATAGACTCCCCAGCAACAATAGATCCTTAATAGCATCAATAGACACCACAACAAAATTTTCCCCCAATAATAAAAGATCCACCCCAGTAACAATAGACCCCATACAGTGACAATGGATCTCCTAGCAGCCAGCATCAATAGACCCTCCAGCAGCTATCAACAATACTGTAGATTCCTCTCTCAACAACAGATCCCTCCCAACAGCAATTGACTCCACCAGCCACATAAGACTCCCCAGCAACAAAAGATACCCCACCAGCAAAATTAAACCAGAAACAATAGCCTCCCTCAGAGAACAATAGATTCCCCCCAGCAACAATAGCCCCACCAGCACACCACACCATCCCTTGTCATTGCATACTGCGGGAGGCACTGGAACTATGTTCCCCCTTGTTCCCACTGAAAAAAAAGCTTTGGTGTCCAACTCTTATAGCCACTTGAATTCTTGTTTTGATTTTCTATGCACATAATTACCACCTCTCCAGCCTGGTCTTATGACTAGAGATGAGCGAATCGAAGTAGCCGAAGTGGAATTCGAGTCGAATATCGGAAAAATTTTGATTCGCGCCGAATCCGAAAAATAGCCTACTTCGGACGCGCAAATCGAAATTTTTCCAAAAATGGCGGCTGACATGTGCGGCGACGGAGCGGGGATGTCTGGGAAGGCGCGCAGACAAGGCGCGCTGACCCATAATGCATTCCTCAACGACATGTGATCGCATCAGCCAATCAGCAGCCAGCCAGCCAGCACTGTGTAATGGTCGAGCTATAAATAGCGGCCATTTTGGAATTCTTCATTTGCCTGCAGTCATTGAACAGAGGCAGACCGCTCTGTACTAGGGACAGGGACAGAGTTAGGGCCACAGAAACGATACTTGGGGACAGAGAAACGTTACTTAGGGACAGAGAACCATTACTCAGGGACACAGAATCGTTAATAAGGGCCACAGAATCGTTACTTAGGGACAAAGAAACGCTAGTTAGGGCCACAGAATTCTTACTCAGGGACAGACAGAATTGTTACTGAGTGCCAGAGAATTGTTACTTAGGGCCACAGAAACGTTATTAGGGCCACAGAATTGTTACTCAGGGACAGACAGAATTGTTACTGAGTGCCAGAGAATTGTTACTTAGGGCCACAGAATTGTTACTCAGGGACAGACACAGAATTGTTACTGAGGGCCACAGAACTGTTACTTAGGGCCACAGAAACGTTATTAGGGCCACAAAATTGTTACTCAGGGACAGACAGAATTGTTACTGAGTGACAGAGAATTGTTACTTAGGGCCACAGAAACTTTAGTTAGGGCCACAGAATTGTTACTCAGGGACAGACACAGAATTGTTACTGAGGACCACAGAACTGTTACTTAGGGCCACAGAAACTTTAGTTAGGGCCACAGAATTGTTACTCAGGGACAGACACAGAATTGTTACTGAGGGCCACAGAACTGTTACTTAGGGCCACAGAGACTTTAGTTAGGGCCACAGAATTGTTACTCAGGGACAGACACAGAATTGTTACTGAGGGCCACAGAACTGTTACTTAGGGCCACAGAATTGTTACTCGCACAGACACAGAATTGTTACTCAGGGACACAGAATTGTTACTGAGGGCCACAGAACTGTTACTTAGGGCCACAGAATTGTTACTCGCACAGACACAGAATTGTTACACAGGGACACAGAATTGTTACTTAGAGCCACAGAACCATTACTTAGGGCCACAGAATTGTTACTGAGGGCCACAGAACTGTTACTTAGGGCCACAGAATTGTTACTCGCACAGACACAGAATTGTTACTCAGGGACACAGAATTGTTACTGAGGGCCACAGAACTGTTACTTAGGGCCACAGAATTGTTACTCGCACAGACACAGAATTGTTACTCAGGGACACAGAATTGTTACTGAGGGCCACAGAACTGTTACTTAGGGCCACGGAATTGTTACTCACACAGACACAGAATTGTTACACAGGGACACAGAATTGTTACTGAGGGCCACAGAACCGTTACTTAGGGCCACAGAATTGTTACTCAGGGACACAGAATTGTTACTGAGGGCCACAGAACTGTTACTTAGGGCCACAGAATTGTTACTCGCACAGACACAGAATTGTTACTCAGGGCCACAGAACTGTTACTGAGGGCCACAGAACTGTTACTTAGGGCCACAGAATTGTTACTCGCACAGACACAGAATTGTTACTCAGGGACACAGAACTGTTACTGAGGGCCACAGAACTGTTACTTAGGGCCACAGAATTGTTACTCGCACAGACACAGAATTGTTACTCAGGGACACAGAATTGTTACTGAGGGCCACAGAACTGTTACTTAGGGCCACAGAATTGTTACTCGCACAGACACAGAATTGTTACACAGGGACACAGAATTGTTACTGAGGGCCACAGAACCGTTACTTAGGGCCACAGAATTGTTACTCAGGGACACAGAATTGTTACTGAGGGCCACAGAACTGTTACTTAGGGCCACAGAATTGTTACTCGCACAGACACAGAATTGTTACTCAGGGACACAGAACTGTTACTGAGGGCCACAGAACTGTTACTTAGGGCCACAGAATTGTTACTCGCACAGACACAGAATTGTTACTCAGGGACACAGAACTGTTACCGAGGGCCACAGAACTGTTACTTAGGGCCACAGAATTGTTACTCGCACAGACACAGAATTGTTACTCAGGGACACAGAACTGTTACCGAGGGCCACAGAACTGTTACTTAGGGCCACAGAATTGTTACTCGCACAGACACAGAATTGTTACTCAGGGACACAGAATTGTTACTGAGGGCCACAGAACTGTTACTTAGGGCCACAGAATTGTTACTCGCACAGACACAGAATTGTTAAACAGGGACACAGAATTGTTACTGAGGGCCACAGAACCGTTACTTAGGGCCACAGAATTGTTACTCAGGGACACAGAATTGTTACTGAGGGCCACAGAACTGTTACTTAGGGCCACAGAATTGTTACTCGCACAGACACAGAATTGTTATTCAGGGACACAGAACTGTTACTGAGGGACACAGAACTGTTACTTAGGGCCACAGAATTGTTACTCGCACAGACACAGAACTGTTACTGAGGGCCACAGAACTGTTACTGAGGGCCACAGAACTGTTACTTAGGGCCACAGAATTGTTACTCGCACAGACACAGAATTGTTACTCAGGGACACAGAATTGTTACTGAGGGCCACAGAACTGTTACTTAGGGCCACATAATTGTTACTCGCACAGACACAGAATTGTTACTCAGGGACACAGAATTGTTACTGAGGGCCACAGAACTGTTACTTAGGGCCACAGAATTGTTACTCGCACAGACACAGAATTGTTACACAGGGACACAGAATTGTTACTGAGGGCCACAGAACCGTTACTTAGGGCCACAGAATTGTTACTCAGGGACACAGAATTGTTACTGAGGGCCACAGAACTGTTACTTAGGGCCACAGAATTGTTACTCGCACAGACACAGAATTGTTACTCAGGGACACAAAACTGTTACTGAGGGCCACAGAACTGTTACTTAGGGCCACAGAATTGTTACTCGCACAGACACAGAATTGTTACTCAGGGACACAGAACTGTTACCGAGGGCCACAGAACTGTTACTTAGGGCCACAGAATTGTTACTCGCACAGACACAGAATTGTTACTCAGGGACACAGAATTGTTACTGAGGGCCACAGAACTGTTACTTAGGGCCACAGAATTGTTACTCGCACAGACACAGAATTGTTAAACAGGGACACAGAATTGTTACTGAGGGCCACAGAACCGTTACTTAGGGCCACAGAATTGTTACTCAGGGACACAGAATTGTTACTGAGGGCCACAGAACTGTTACTTAGGGCCACAGAATTGTTACTCGCACAGACACAGAATTGTTATTCAGGGACACAGAACTGTTACTGAGGGCCACAGAACTGTTACTTAGGGCCACAGAATTGTTACTCGCACAGACACAGAACTGTTACTGAGGGCCACAGAACTGTTACTGAGGGCCACAGAACTGTTACTTAAGGGCCACAGAATTGTTACTCGCACAGACACAGAATTGTTACTCAGGGACACAGAATTGTTACTGAGGGCCACAGAACTGTTACTTAGGGCCACATAATTGTTACTCACACAGACACAGAATTGTTACTCAGGGACACAGAATTGTTACTGAGGGCCACAGAACTGTTACTTAGGGCCACAGAATTGTTACTCGCACAGACACAGAATTGTTACACAGGGACACAGAATTGTTACTGAGGGCCACAGAACCGTTACTTAGGGCCACAGAATTGTTACTCAGGGACACAGAATTGTTACTGAGGGCCACAGAACTGTTACTTAGGGCCACAGAATTGTTACTCGCACAGACACAGAATTGTTACTCAGGGACACAGAACTGTTACTGAGGGCCACAGAACTGTTACTTAGGGCCACAGAATTGTTACTCGCACAGACACAGAATTGTTACTCAGGGACACAGAATTGTTACTGAGGGCCACAGAACTGTTACTTAGGGCCACAGAATTGTTACTCGCACAGACACAGAATTGTTACACAGGGACACAGAATTGTTACTGAGGGCCACAGAACCGTTACTTAGGGCCACAGAATTGATACTCAGGGACACAGAATTGTTACTGAGGGCCACAGAACTGTTACTTAGGGCCACATAATTGTTACTCGCACAGACACAGAATTGTTACTCAGCGACACAGAACTGTTACTGAGGGCCACAGAACTGTTACTTAGGGCCACAGAATTGCTACTCGCACAGACACAGAATTGTTACTCAGGGACACAGAACTGTTACTGAGGGCCACAGAACTGTTACTTAGGGCCACAGAATTGTTACTCGCACAGACACAGAATTGTTACTCAGGGACACAGAATTGTTACTGAGGGCCACAGAACCGTTACTTAGGGCCACATAAACGTTAATCAGGGACACCGAATTGTTACTGAGGGCCACAGAACCGTTACTTGGGGCCACAGAAACGTTAATCAGGGACACAGAATTGTTACTGAGGGCCACAGAACCGTTACTTAGGGCCACAGAATTGTTACTCAGGGACACAGAATTGTTACTGAGGGCCACAGAACTGTTACTTAGGGCCACAGAATTGTTACTCGCACAGACACAGAATTGTTATTCAGGGACACAGAACTGTTACTGAGGGCCACAGAACTGTTACTTAGGGCCACAGAATTGTTACTCGCACAGACACAGAACTGTTACTGAGGGCCACAGAACTGTTACTGAGGGCCACAGAACTGTTACTTAGGGCCACAGAATTGTTACTCGCACAGACACAGAATTGTTACTCAGGGACACAGAATTGTTACTGAGGGCCACAGAACTGTTACTTAGGGCCACATAATTGTTACTCGCACAGACACAGAATTGTTACTCAGGGACACAGAATTGTTACTGAGGGCCACAGAACTGTTACTTAGGGCCACAGAATTGTTACTCGCACAGACACAGAATTGTTACACAGGGACACAGAATTGTTACTGAGGGCCACAGAACCATTACTTAGGGCCACAGAATTGTTACTCAGGGACACAGAATTGTTACTGAGGGCCACAGAACTGTTACTTAGGGCCACAGAATTGTTACTCGCACAGACACAGAATTGTTACTCAGGGACACAAAACTGTTACTGAGGGCCACAGAACTGTTACTTAGGGCCACAGAATTGTTACTCGCACAGACACAGAATTGTTACTCAGGGACACAGAACTGTTACCGAGGGCCACAGAACTGTTACTTAGGGCCACAGAATTGTTACTCGCACAGACACAGAATTGTTACTCAGGGACACAGAATTGTTACTGAGGGCCACAGAACTGTTACTTAGGGCCACAGAATTGTTACTCGCACAGACACAGAATTGTTAAACAGGGACACAGAATTGTTACTGAGGGCCACAGAACCGTTACTTAGGGCCACAGAATTGTTACTCAGGGACACAGAATTGTTACTGAGGGCCACAGAACTGTTACTTAGGGCCACAGAATTGTTACTCGCACAGACACAGAATTGTTATTCAGGGACACAGAACTGTTACTGAGGGCCACAGAACTGTTACTTAGGGCCACAGAATTGTTACTCGCACAGACACAGAACTGTTACTGAGGGCCACAGAACTGTTACTGAGGGCCACAGAACTGTTACTTAGGGCCACAGAATTGTTACTCGCACAGACACAGAATTGTTACTCAGGGACACAGAATTGTTACTGAGGGCCACAGAACTGTTACTTAGGGCCACATAATTGTTACTCACACAGACACAGAATTGTTACTCAGGGACACAGAATTGTTACTGAGGGCCACAGAACTGTTACTTAGGGCCACAGAATTGTTACTCGCACAGACACAGAATTGTTACACAGGGACACAGAATTGTTACTGAGGGCCACAGAACCGTTACTTAGGGCCACAGAATTGTTACTCAGGGACACAGAATTGTTACTGAGGGCCACAGAACTGTTACTTAGGGCCACAGAATTGTTACTCGCACAGACACAGAATTGTTACTCAGGGACACAGAACTGTTACTGAGGGCCACAGAACTGTTACTTAGGGCCACAGAATTGTTACTCGCACAGACACAGAATTGTTACTCAGGGACACAGAATTGTTACTGAGGGCCACAGAACTGTTACTTAGGGCCACAGAATTGTTACTCGCACAGACACAGAATTGTTACACAGGGACACAGAATTGTTACTGAGGGCCACAGAACCGTTACTTAGGGCCACAGAATTGATACTCAGGGACACAGAATTGTTACTGAGGGCCACAGAACTGTTACTTAGGGCCACATAATTGTTACTCGCACAGACACAGAATTGTTACTCAGTGACACAGAACTGTTACTGAGGGCCACAGAACTGTTACTTAGGGCCACAGAATTGCTACTCGCACAGACACAGAATTGTTACTCAGGGACACAGAACTGTTACTGAGGGCCACAGAACTGTTACTTAGGGCCACAGAATTGTTACTCGCACAGACACAGAATTGTTACTCAGGGACACAGAATTGTTACTGAGGGCCACAGAACCGTTACTTAGGGCCACATAAACGTTAATCAGGGACACCGAATTGTTACTGAGGGCCACAGAACCGTTACTTGGGGTCACAGAAACGTTAATCAGGGACACAGAATTGTTACTGAGGGCCACAGAACCGTTACTTAGGGCCACAGAATTGTTACTCAGGGACAGACACAGAATTGTTTCTTGAGGGACACAGAATTGTTACTGAGGGCCACAGAACCGTTACTTAGGGCCACAGAATTGTTACTCAGGGACAGACACAGAATTGTTACTGAGGGATACAGAATTGTTACTGAGGGACACAGAATTGTTACTGAGGGCCACAGAACCGTTACTTAGGGCCACAGAAACGTTACTTAGGGACACAGAATTGTTACTCAGGGACAGACACAGAATTGTTACTGAGGGACACAGAACCGTTACTTAGGGCCACAGAAACGTTACTTAGGGACACAGAAACTTTACTTAGGGCCACAGAATTGTTACTTAGGGACAGACACAGAATTGTTACTGAGGGACACAGAATTGTTACTGAGGGCCACAGAACCGTTACTTAGGGCCACAGAAACATTACTTAGGGCCACAGAATTGTTACTTAGGGACAGACACAGAATTGTTACTGAGGGACACAGAATTGTTACTGAGGGCCACAGAACTGTTACTTAGGGCCACAGAATTGTTACTCGCACAGACACAGAATTGTTACACAGGGACACAGAATTGTTACTGAGGGCCACAGAACCGTTACTTAGGGCCACAGAATTGATACTCAGGGACACAGAATTGTTACTGAGGGCCACAGAACTGTTACTTAGGGCCACATAATTGTTACTCGCACAGACACAGAATTGTTACTCAGCGACACAGAACTGTTACTGAGGGCCACAGAACTGTTACTTAGGGCCACAGAATTGCTACTCGCACAGACACAGAATTGTTACTCAGGGACACAGAACTGTTACTGAGGGCCACAGAACTGTTACTTAGGGCCACAGAATTGTTACTCGCACAGACACAGAATTGTTACTCAGGGACACAGAATTGTTACTGAGGGCCACAGAACCGTTACTTAGGGCCACATAAACGTTAATCAGGGACACCGAATTGTTACTGAGGGCCACAGAACCGTTACTTGGGGCCACAGAAACGTTAATCAGGGACACAGAATTGTTACTGAGGGCCACAGAACCGTTACTTAGGGCCACAGAATTGTTACTCAGGGACACAGAATTGTTACTGAGGGCCACAGAACTGTTACTTAGGGCCACAGAATTGTTACTCGCACAGACACAGAATTGTTATTCAGGGACACAGAACTGTTACTGAGGGCCACAGAACTGTTACTTAGGGCCACAGAATTGTTACTCGCACAGACACAGAACTGTTACTGAGGGCCACAGAACTGTTACTGAGGGCCACAGAACTGTTACTTAGGGCCACAGAATTGTTACTCGCACAGACACAGAATTGTTACTCAGGGACACAGAATTGTTACTGAGGGCCACAGAACTGTTACTTAGGGCCACATAATTGTTACTCACACAGACACAGAATTGTTACTCAGGGACACAGAATTGTTACTGAGGGCCACAGAACTGTTACTTAGGGCCACAGAATTGTTACTCGCACAGACACAGAATTGTTACACAGGGACACAGAATTGTTACTGAGGGCCACAGAACCGTTACTTAGGGCCACAGAATTGTTACTCAGGGACACAGAATTGTTACTGAGGGCCACAGAACTGTTACTTAGGGCCACAGAATTGTTACTCGCACAGACACAGAATTGTTACTCAGGGACACAGAACTGTTACTGAGGGCCACAGAACTGTTACTTAGGGCCACAGAATTGTTACTCGCACAGACACAGAATTGTTACTCAGGGACACAGAATTGTTACTGAGGGCCACAGAACTGTTACTTAGGGCCACAGAATTGTTACTCGCACAGACACAGAATTGTTACACAGGGACACAGAATTGTTACTGAGGGCCACAGAACCGTTACTTAGGGCCACAGAATTGATACTCAGGGACACAGAATTGTTACTGAGGGCCACAGAACTGTTACTTAGGGCCACATAATTGTTACTCGCACAGACACAGAATTGTTACTCAGTGACACAGAACTGTTACTGAGGGCCACAGAACTGTTACTTAGGGCCACAGAATTGCTACTCGCACAGACACAGAATTGTTACTCAGGGACACAGAACTGTTACTGAGGGCCACAGAACTGTTACTTAGGGCCACAGAATTGTTACTCGCACAGACACAGAATTGTTACTCAGGGACACAGAATTGTTACTGAGGGCCACAGAACCGTTACTTAGGGCCACATAAACGTTAATCAGGGACACCGAATTGTTACTGAGGGCCACAGAACCGTTACTTGGGGTCACAGAAACGTTAATCAGGGACACAGAATTGTTACTGAGGGCCACAGAACCGTTACTTAGGGCCACAGAATTGTTACTCAGGGACAGACACAGAATTGTTTCTTGAGGGACACAGAATTGTTACTGAGGGCCACAGAACCGTTACTTAGGGCCACAGAATTGTTACTCAGGGACAGACACAGAATTGTTACTGAGGGATACAGAATTGTTACTGAGGGACACAGAATTGTTACTGAGGGCCACAGAACCGTTACTTAGGGCCACAGAAACGTTACTTAGGGACACAGAATTGTTACTCAGGGACAGACACAGAATTGTTACTGAGGGACACAGAACCGTTACTTAGGGCCACAGAAACGTTACTTAGGGACACAGAAACTTTACTTAGGGCCACAGAATTGTTACTTAGGGACAGACACAGAATTGTTACTGAGGGACACAGAATTGTTACTGAGGGCCACAGAACCGTTACTTAGGGCCACAGAAACATTACTTAGGGCCACAGAATTGTTACTTAGGGACAGACACAGAATTGTTACTGAGGGACACAGAATTGTTACTGAGGGCCACAGAACCGTTACTTAGGGCCGCAGAAACGTTACTTAGGGCCACAGAATCGTTACTTAGGGCCACAGAAACGTTACTTAGGGCCACAGAATCGTTACTTAGGGCCACAGAAACGTTACTTAGGGCCACAGAAACTTTACTTAGGGCCACAGAATTGTTACTTAGGGACAGACACAGAATTGTTACTGAGGGACACAGAATTGTTACTGAGGGCCACAGAACCGTTACTTAGGGCCACAGAAACATTACTTAGGGCCACAGAATTGTTACTTAGGGACAGACACAGAATTGTTACTGAGGGACACAGATTTGTTACTGAGGGCCACAGAAACGTTACTTAGGGCCACAGAAACGTTACTTAGGGACACAGAAACGTTACTTAGGGCCACAGAATCGTTACTTAGGGCCACAGAAATGTTACTTAGGGCCACAGAAACTTTACTTAGGGCCACAGAATTGTTACTTAGGGACACAGAAGTGTTACTCAGGGACAGACACAGAATTGTTACTGAGGGATACAGAATTGTTACTGAGGGACACAGAATTGTTACTGAGGGCCACAGAACCGTTACTTAGGGCCACAGAAACGTTACTTAGGGACACAGAATTGTTACTCAGGGACAGACACAGAATTGTTACTGAGGGACACAGAACCGTTACTTAGGGCCACAGAACCGTTACTTAGGGCCACAGAATCGTTACTTAGGGCCACAGAAACGTTACTTAGGGACACAGAAACGTTACTTAGGGACACAGAATTGTTACTCAGGGACAGACACAGAATTGTTACTGAGGGACACAGAATTGTTACTGAGGGCCATAGAACTGTTACTGAGGGCCACAGAACTGTTACTTAGGGCCACAGAAACGTTACTTAGGGCCACAGAATCGTTACTTAGGGCAACAGAAACGTTACTTAGGGACACAGAAACGTTATTTAGGGACACAGAATTGTTACTCAGGGACAGAAACAGCATTGTTACTGAGGGACACAGAATTGTTACTGAGGGACACAGAATTGTTACTGAGGGCCACAGAACTGTTACTGAGGGCCACAGAACTGTTACTTAGGGCCACAGAAACGTTACTTAGGGCCACAGAAACGTTACTTAGGGACAGAGAAACGTTACTTAGGGCCACAGAAACGTTACTTAGGGACAGAGAAACGTTACTTAGGGACACAGAATTGTTACTCAGGGACAGACACAGAATTGTTACTGAGGGACACAGAATTGTTACTGATGGACACAGAACTGTTACTGAGGGCCACAGAACTGTTACTGAGGGCCACAGAACTGTTACTTAGGACCACAGAAACGTTACTTAGGGCCACAGAAACGTTACTTAGGGCCACAGAAACGTTACTTAGGGCCACAGAAACGTTACTTAGGGCTACAGAAACGTTACTTAGGGCCACAGAATCGTTACTTAGGGCCACAGAATCGTTACTCAGGGACACAGAATTGTTACTCAGGGACACAGAATTGTTACTCAGGGACACAGAACTGTTACTGAGGGCCACAGAACTGTTACTGAGGGCCACAGAACTGTTACTTAGGGCCACAGAAACGTTACTTAGGGCCACAGAAACGTTACTTAGGGCCACAGAATTGTTACTGAGGGACACAGATTTGTTACTGAGGGACACAGATTTGTTACTAAGGGCCACAGAAACGTTACATAGGGCCACAGAAACGTTACATAGGGCCACAGAATCGTTACTTAGGGCCACAGAAACGTTACTTAGGGCCACAAAATTGTTACTTAGGGACAGACACAGAATTGTTACTGAGGGACACAGAATTGTTACTGAGGGACACAGAACCGTTACTTAGGGCCACAGAAATGTTACTTAGGGCCACAGAATTGTTACTCAGGGACAGACACAGAATTGTTACTGAGGGATATAGAATTGTTACTGAGGGACACAGAACCGTTACTTAGGGCCACAGAAACGTTACTTAGGGCCACAGAAACGTTACTTAGGGACAGACACAGAATTGTTACTGAGGGACACAGATTTGTTACTGAGGGCCACAGAAACATTACTTAGGGCCACAGAATCGTTACTTAGGGCCACAGAAACATTACTTAGGGTCACAGAAACTTTACTTAGGGCCACAGAATTGTTACTTAGGGATACAGAATTGTTACTCAGGGACAGACACAAAATTGTTACTGAGGGATACAGAATTGTTACTGAGGGACACAGAATTGTTACTGAGGGCCACAGAACCGTTACTTAGGGCCACAGAAACGTTACTTAGGGACACAGAATTGTTACTCAGGGACAGACACAGAATTGTTACTGAGGTATACAGAATTGTTACTGAGGGACACAGAACCGTTATTTAGGGCCACAGAAACGTTACTTAGGGCCACAGAAACGTTACTTAGGGCTACAGAAACGTTACTTAGGGCCACAAAATTGTTACTTAGGGACAGACACAGAATTGTTACTGAGGGACACAGAATTGTTACTGAGGGACACAGAACCGTTACTTAGGGCCACAGAAATGTTACTTAGGGCCACAGAATTGTTACTCAGGGACAGACACAGAATTGTAACTGAGGGATACAGAATTGTTACTGAGGGACACATAAACGTTACTTAGGGCCACTGAAACATTACTTAGGGACACAGAATTGTTACTCAGGGACAGACACAGAATTGTTACTGAGGGACACAGAATTGTTACTGAGGGACACAGAAACGTTACTTAGGGCCACAGAAACGGTACTTAGGGCCACAGAAACGTTACTTAGGGACACAGAATTGTTACTTAGGGACAGACACAGAATTGTTACTGAGGGACACAGAATTGTTACTGTGGGCCACAGAACCGTTACTTAGGGCCACAGAAACGTTACTTAGGGCCACAGAATCGTTACTTAGGGCCACAGAATCGTTACTTAGGGCCACAGAATCGTTACTTAGGGCCACAGAAACGTTACTTAGGGACACAGAAACGTTACTGAGGGACACAGAATTGTTACTGAGGGACACAGAACTGTTACTGAGGGACACAGAACTGTTACTGAGTGCCACAGAAACGTTACTTAGGGCCACAGAAACGTTACTTAGGGCCACAGAAACGTTACTTAGGGCTACAGAAACGTTACTTAGGGCCACAGAATCGTTACTTAGGGCCACAGAATCGTTACTTAGGGCCACAGAAACGTTACTTAGGGATACATAAACGTTACTTAGGGACACAGAAACGTTACTTAGGGCCACAGAAACGTTACTTAGGGCCACAGAAACGTTACTTAGGGACACAGAATTGTTACTCAGGGACAGACACAGAATTGTTACTGAGGGACACAGATTTGTTACTGAGGGCCACAGAAACGTTACTTAGGGCCACATAAACGTTACTTAGGGACACAGAATTGTTACTCAGGGACAGACACAGAATTGTTACTCAGGGACAGACACACAATTGTTACTCAGGGACATAGAATTGTTACTGTGGGACACAGAATTGTTACTGAGGGCCACAGAACTGTTACTTAGGGCCACAGAATTGTTACTCGCACAGACACAGAATTGTTACTCAGGGACACAGAATTGTTACTGAGGGCCACAGAACTGTTACTTAGGGCCACAGAATTGTTACTCGCACAGACACAGAATTGTTACTCAGGGACACAGAATTGTTACTGAGGGCCACAGAACTGTTACTTAGGGCCACGGAATTGTTACTCACACAGACACAGAATTGTTACACAGGGACACAGAATTGTTACTGAGGGCCACAGAACCGTTACTTAGGGCCACAGAATTGTTACTCAGGGACACAGAATTGTTACTGAGGGCCACAGAACTGTTACTTAGGGCCACAGAATTGTTACTCGCACAGACACAGAATTGTTACTCAGGGCCACAGAACTGTTACTGAGGGCCACAGAACTGTTACTTAGGGCCACAGAATTGTTACTCGCACAGACACAGAATTGTTACTCAGGGACACAGAACTGTTACTGAGGGCCACAGAACTGTTACTTAAGGCCACAGAATTGTTACTCGCACAGACACAGAATTGTTACTCAGGGACACAGAATTGTTACTGAGGGCCACAGAACTGTTACTTAGGGCCACAGAATTGTTACTCGCACAGACACAGAATTGTTACACAGGGACACAGAATTGTTACTGAGGGCCACAGAACCGTTACTTAGGGCCACAGAATTGTTACTCAGGGACACAGAATTGTTACTGAGGGCCACAGAACTGTTACTTAGGGCCACAGAATTGTTACTCGCACAGACACAGAATTGTTACTCAGGGACACAGAACTGTTACTGAGGGCCACAGAACTGTTACTTAGGGCCACAGAAACGTTACTTAGGGCTACAGAAACGTTACTTAGGGCCACAGAATCGTTACTTAGGGCCACAGAATCGTTACTTAGGGCCACAGAAACGTTACTTAGGGATACATAAACGTTACTTAGGGACACAGAAACGTTACTTAGGGCCACAGAAACGTTACTTAGGGCCACAGAAACGTTACTTAGGGACACAGAATTGTTACTCAGGGACAGACACAGAATTGTTACTGAGGGACACAGATTTGTTACTGAGGGCCACAGAAACGTTACTTAGGGCCACATAAACGTTACTTAGGGACACAGAATTGTTACTCAGGGACAGACACAGAATTGTTACTCAGGGACAGACACACAATTGTTACTCAGGGACATAGAATTGTTACTGTGGGACACAGAATTGTTACTGAGGGCCACAGAACTGTTACTTAGGGCCACAGAATTGTTACTCGCACAGACACAGAATTGTTACTCAGGGACACAGAATTGTTACTGAGGGCCACAGAACTGTTACTTAGGGCCACAGAATTGTTACTCGCACAGACACAGAATTGTTACTCAGGGACACAGAATTGTTACTGAGGGCCACAGAACTGTTACTTAGGGCCACGGAATTGTTACTCACACAGACACAGAATTGTTACACAGGGACACAGAATTGTTACTGAGGGCCACAGAACCGTTACTTAGGGCCACAGAATTGTTACTCAGGGACACAGAATTGTTACTGAGGGCCACAGAACTGTTACTTAGGGCCACAGAATTGTTACTCGCACAGACACAGAATTGTTACTCAGGGCCACAGAACTGTTACTGAGGGCCACAGAACTGTTACTTAGGGCCACAGAATTGTTACTCGCACAGACACAGAATTGTTACTCAGGGACACAGAACTGTTACTGAGGGCCACAGAACTGTTACTTAAGGCCACAGAATTGTTACTCGCACAGACACAGAATTGTTACTCAGGGACACAGAATTGTTACTGAGGGCCACAGAACTGTTACTTAGGGCCACAGAATTGTTACTCGCACAGACACAGAATTGTTACACAGGGACACAGAATTGTTACTGAGGGCCACAGAACCGTTACTTAGGGCCACAGAATTGTTACTCAGGGACACAGAATTGTTACTGAGGGCCACAGAACTGTTACTTAGGGCCACAGAATTGTTACTCGCACAGACACAGAATTGTTACTCAGGGACACAGAACTGTTACTGAGGGCCACAGAACTGTTACTTAGGGCCACAGAATTGTTACTCGCACAGACACAGAATTGTTACTCAGGGACACAGAACTGTTACCGAGGGCCACAGAACTGTTACTTAGGGCCACAGAATTGTTACTCGCACAGACACAGAATTGTTACTCAGGGACACAGAACTGTTACCGAGGGCCACAGAACTGTTACTTAGGGCCACAGAATTGTTACTCGCACAGACACAGAATTGTTACTCAGGGACACAGAATTGTTACTGAGGGCCACAGAACTGTTACTTAGGGCCACAGAATTGTTACTCGCACAGACACAGAATTGTTAAACAGGGACACAGAATTGTTACTGAGGGCCACAGAACCGTTACTTAGGGCCACAGAATTGTTACTCAGGGACACAGAATTGTTACTGAGGGCCACAGAACTGTTACTTAGGGCCACAGAATTGTTACTCGCACAGACACAGAATTGTTATTCAGGGACACAGAACTGTTACTGAGGGACACAGAACTGTTACTTAGGGCCACAGAATTGTTACTCGCACAGACACAGAACTGTTACTGAGGGCCACAGAACTGTTACTGAGGGCCACAGAACTGTTACTTAGGGCCACAGAATTGTTACTCGCACAGACACAGAATTGTTACTCAGGGACACAGAATTGTTACTGAGGGCCACAGAACTGTTACTTAGGGCCACATAATTGTTACTCGCACAGACACAGAATTGTTACTCAGGGACACAGAATTGTTACTGAGGGCCACAGAACTGTTACTTAGGGCCACAGAATTGTTACTCGCACAGACACAGAATTGTTACACAGGGACACAGAATTGTTACTGAGGGCCACAGAACCGTTACTTAGGGCCACAGAATTGTTACTCAGGGACACAGAATTGTTACTGAGGGCCACAGAACTGTTACTTAGGGCCACAGAATTGTTACTCGCACAGACACAGAATTGTTACTCAGGGACACAAAACTGTTACTGAGGGCCACAGAACTGTTACTTAGGGCCACAGAATTGTTACTCGCACAGACACAGAATTGTTACTCAGGGACACAGAACTGTTACCGAGGGCCACAGAACTGTTACTTAGGGCCACAGAATTGTTACTCGCACAGACACAGAATTGTTACTCAGGGACACAGAATTGTTACTGAGGGCCACAGAACTGTTACTTAGGGCCACAGAATTGTTACTCGCACAGACACAGAATTGTTAAACAGGGACACAGAATTGTTACTGAGGGCCACAGAACCGTTACTTAGGGCCACAGAATTGTTACTCAGGGACACAGAATTGTTACTGAGGGCCACAGAACTGTTACTTAGGGCCACAGAATTGTTACTCGCACAGACACAGAATTGTTATTCAGGGACACAGAACTGTTACTGAGGGCCACAGAACTGTTACTTAGGGCCACAGAATTGTTACTCGCACAGACACAGAACTGTTACTGAGGGCCACAGAACTGTTACTGAGGGCCACAGAACTGTTACTTAAGGGCCACAGAATTGTTACTCGCACAGACACAGAATTGTTACTCAGGGACACAGAATTGTTACTGAGGGCCACAGAACTGTTACTTAGGGCCACATAATTGTTACTCACACAGACACAGAATTGTTACTCAGGGACACAGAATTGTTACTGAGGGCCACAGAACTGTTACTTAGGGCCACAGAATTGTTACTCGCACAGACACAGAATTGTTACACAGGGACACAGAATTGTTACTGAGGGCCACAGAACCGTTACTTAGGGCCACAGAATTGTTACTCAGGGACACAGAATTGTTACTGAGGGCCACAGAACTGTTACTTAGGGCCACAGAATTGTTACTCGCACAGACACAGAATTGTTACTCAGGGACACAGAACTGTTACTGAGGGCCACAGAACTGTTACTTAGGGCCACAGAATTGTTACTCGCACAGACACAGAATTGTTACTCAGGGACACAGAATTGTTACTGAGGGCCACAGAACTGTTACTTAGGGCCACAGAATTGTTACTCGCACAGACACAGAATTGTTACACAGGGACACAGAATTGTTACTGAGGGCCACAGAACCGTTACTTAGGGCCACAGAATTGATACTCAGGGACACAGAATTGTTACTGAGGGCCACAGAACTGTTACTTAGGGCCACATAATTGTTACTCGCACAGACACAGAATTGTTACTCAGCGACACAGAACTGTTACTGAGGGCCACAGAACTGTTACTTAGGGCCACAGAATTGCTACTCGCACAGACACAGAATTGTTACTCAGGGACACAGAACTGTTACTGAGGGCCACAGAACTGTTACTTAGGGCCACAGAATTGTTACTCGCACAGACACAGAATTGTTACTCAGGGACACAGAATTGTTACTGAGGGCCACAGAACCGTTACTTAGGGCCACATAAACGTTAATCAGGGACACCGAATTGTTACTGAGGGCCACAGAACCGTTACTTGGGGCCACAGAAACGTTAATCAGGGACACAGAATTGTTACTGAGGGCCACAGAACCGTTACTTAGGGCCACAGAATTGTTACTCAGGGACACAGAATTGTTACTGAGGGCCACAGAACTGTTACTTAGGGCCACAGAATTGTTACTCGCACAGACACAGAAGTGTTATTCAGGGACACAGAACTGTTACTGAGGGCCACAGAACTGTTACTTAGGGCCACAGAATTGTTACTCGCACAGACACAGAACTGTTACTGAGGGCCACAGAACTGTTACTGAGGGCCACAGAACTGTTACTTAGGGCCACAGAATTGTTACTCGCACAGACACAGAATTGTTACTCAGGGACACAGAATTGTTACTGAGGGCCACAGAACTGTTACTTAGGGCCACATAATTGTTACTCGCACAGACACAGAATTGTTACTCAGGGACACAGAATTGTTACTGAGGGCCACAGAACTGTTACTTAGGGCCACAGAATTGTTACTCGCACAGACACAGAATTGTTACACAGGGACACAGAATTGTTACTGAGGGCCACAGAACCATTACTTAGGGCCACAGAATTGTTACTCAGGGACACAGAATTGTTACTGAGGGCCACAGAACTGTTACTTAGGGCCACAGAATTGTTACTCGCACAGACACAGAATTGTTACTCAGGGACACAAAACTGTTACTGAGGGCCACAGAACTGTTACTTAGGGCCACAGAATTGTTACTCGCACAGACACAGAATTGTTACTCAGGGACACAGAACTGTTACCGAGGGCCACAGAACTGTTACTTAGGGCCACAGAATTGTTACTCGCACAGACACAGAATTGTTACTCAGGGACACAGAATTGTTACTGAGGGCCACAGAACTGTTACTTAGGGCCACAGAATTGTTACTCGCACAGACACAGAATTGTTAAACAGGGACACAGAATTGTTACTGAGGGCCACAGAACCGTTACTTAGGGCCACAGAATTGTTACTCAGGGACACAGAATTGTTACTGAGGGCCACAGAACTGTTACTTAGGGCCACAGAATTGTTACTCGCACAGACACAGAATTGTTATTCAGGGACACAGAACTGTTACTGAGGGCCACAGAACTGTTACTTAGGGCCACAGAATTGTTACTCGCACAGACACAGAACTGTTACTGAGGGCCACAGAACTGTTACTGAGGGCCACAGAACTGTTACTTAGGGCCACAGAATTGTTACTCGCACAGACACAGAATTGTTAAACAGGGACACAGAATTGTTACTGAGGGCCACAGAACCGTTACTTAGGGCCACAGAATTGTTACTCAGGGACACAGAATTGTTACTGAGGGCCACAGAACTGTTACTTAGGGCCACAGAATTGTTACTCGCACAGACACAGAATTGTTATTCAGGGACACAGAACTGTTACTGAGGGCCACAGAACTGTTACTTAGGGCCACAGAATTGTTACTCGCACAGACACAGAACTGTTACTGAGGGCCACAGAACTGTTACTGAGGGCCACAGAACTGTTACTTAGGGCCACAGAATTGTTACTCGCACAGACACAGAATTGTTACTCAGGGACACAGAATTGTTACTGAGGGCCACAGAACTGTTACTTAGGGCCACATAATTGTTACTCACACAGACACAGAATTGTTACTCAGGGACACAGAATTGTTACTGAGGGCCACAGAACTGTTACTTAGGGCCACAGAATTGTTACTCGCACAGACACAGAATTGTTACACAGGGACACAGAATTGTTACTGAGGGCCACAGAACCGTTACTTAGGGCCACAGAATTGTTACTCAGGGACACAGAATTGTTACTGAGGGCCACAGAACTGTTACTTAGGGCCACAGAATTGTTACTCGCACAGACACAGAATTGTTACTCAGGGACACAGAACTGTTACTGAGGGCCACAGAACTGTTACTTAGGGCCACAGAATTGTTACTCGCACAGACACAGAATTGTTACTCAGGGACACAGAATTGTTACTGAGGGCCACAGAACTGTTACTTAGGGCCACAGAATTGTTACTCGCACAGACACAGAATTGTTACACAGGGACACAGAATTGTTACTGAGGGCCACAGAACCGTTACTTAGGGCCACAGAATTGATACTCAGGGACACAGAATTGTTACTGAGGGCCACAGAACTGTTACTTAGGGCCACATAATTGTTACTCGCACAGACACAGAATTGTTACTCAGTGACACAGAACTGTTACTGAGGGCCACAGAACTGTTACTTAGGGCCACAGAATTGCTACTCGCACAGACACAGAATTGTTACTCAGGGACACAGAACTGTTACTGAGGGCCACAGAACTGTTACTTAGGGCCACAGAATTGTTACTCGCACAGACACAGAATTGTTACTCAGGGACACAGAATTGTTACTGAGGGCCACAGAACCGTTACTTAGGGCCACATAAACGTTAATCAGGGACACCGAATTGTTACTGAGGGCCACAGAACCGTTACTTGGGGTCACAGAAACGTTAATCAGGGACACAGAATTGTTACTGAGGGCCACAGAACCGTTACTTAGGGCCACAGAATTGTTACTCAGGGACAGACACAGAATTGTTTCTTGAGGGACACAGAATTGTTACTGAGGGCCACAGAACCGTTACTTAGGGCCACAGAATTGTTACTCAGGGACAGACACAGAATTGTTACTGAGGGATACAGAATTGTTACTGAGGGACACAGAATTGTTACTGAGGGCCACAGAACCGTTACTTAGGGCCACAGAAACGTTACTTAGGGACACAGAATTGTTACTCAGGGACAGACACAGAATTGTTACTGAGGGACACAGAACCGTTACTTAGGGCCACAGAAACGTTACTTAGGGACACAGAAACTTTACTTAGGGCCACAGAATTGTTACTTAGGGACAGACACAGAATTGTTACTGAGGGACACAGAATTGTTACTGAGGGCCACAGAACCGTTACTTAGGGCCACAGAAACATTACTTAGGGCCACAGAATTGTTACTTAGGGACAGACACAGAATTGTTACTGAGGGACACAGAATTGTTACTGAGGGCCACAGAACTGTTACTTAGGGCCACAGAATTGTTACTCGCACAGACACAGAATTGTTACACAGGGACACAGAATTGTTACTGAGGGCCACAGAACCGTTACTTAGGGCCACAGAATTGATACTCAGGGACACAGAATTGTTACTGAGGGCCACAGAACTGTTACTTAGGGCCACATAATTGTTACTCGCACAGACACAGAATTGTTACTCAGCGACACAGAACTGTTACTGAGGGCCACAGAACTGTTACTTAGGGCCACAGAATTGCTACTCGCACAGACACAGAATTGTTACTCAGGGACACAGAACTGTTACTGAGGGCCACAGAACTGTTACTTAGGGCCACAGAATTGTTACTCGCACAGACACAGAATTGTTACTCAGGGACACAGAATTGTTACTGAGGGCCACAGAACCGTTACTTAGGGCCACATAAACGTTAATCAGGGACACCGAATTGTTACTGAGGGCCACAGAACCGTTACTTGGGGCCACAGAAACGTTAATCAGGGACACAGAATTGTTACTGAGGGCCACAGAACCGTTACTTAGGGCCACAGAATTGTTACTCAGGGACACAGAATTGTTACTGAGGGCCACAGAACTGTTACTTAGGGCCACAGAATTGTTACTCGCACAGACACAGAATTGTTATTCAGGGACACAGAACTGTTACTGAGGGCCACAGAACTGTTACTTAGGGCCACAGAATTGTTACTCGCACAGACACAGAACTGTTACTGAGGGCCACAGAACTGTTACTGAGGGCCACAGAACTGTTACTTAGGGCCACAGAATTGTTACTCGCACAGACACAGAATTGTTACTCAGGGACACAGAATTGTTACTGAGGGCCACAGAACTGTTACTTAGGGCCACATAATTGTTACTCACACAGACACAGAATTGTTACTCAGGGACACAGAATTGTTACTGAGGGCCACAGAACTGTTACTTAGGGCCACAGAATTGTTACTCGCACAGACACAGAATTGTTACACAGGGACACAGAATTGTTACTGAGGGCCACAGAACCGTTACTTAGGGCCACAGAATTGTTACTCAGGGACACAGAATTGTTACTGAGGGCCACAGAACTGTTACTTAGGGCCACAGAATTGTTACTCGCACAGACACAGAATTGTTACTCAGGGACACAGAACTGTTACTGAGGGCCACAGAACTGTTACTTAGGGCCACAGAATTGTTACTCGCACAGACACAGAATTGTTACTCAGGGACACAGAATTGTTACTGAGGGCCACAGAACTGTTACTTAGGGCCACAGAATTGTTACTCGCACAGACACAGAATTGTTACACAGGGACACAGAATTGTTACTGAGGGCCACAGAACCGTTACTTAGGGCCACAGAATTGATACTCAGGGACACAGAATTGTTACTGAGGGCCACAGAACTGTTACTTAGGGCCACATAATTGTTACTCGCACAGACACAGAATTGTTACTCAGTGACACAGAACTGTTACTGAGGGCCACAGAACTGTTACTTAGGGCCACAGAATTGCTACTCGCACAGACACAGAATTGTTACTCAGGGACACAGAACTGTTACTGAGGGCCACAGAACTGTTACTTAGGGCCACAGAATTGTTACTCGCACAGACACAGAATTGTTACTCAGGGACACAGAATTGTTACTGAGGGCCACAGAACCGTTACTTAGGGCCACATAAACGTTAATCAGGGACACCGAATTGTTACTGAGGGCCACAGAACCGTTACTTGGGGTCACAGAAACGTTAATCAGGGACACAGAATTGTTACTGAGGGCCACAGAACCGTTACTTAGGGCCACAGAATTGTTACTCAGGGACAGACACAGAATTGTTTCTTGAGGGACACAGAATTGTTACTGAGGGCCACAGAACCGTTACTTAGGGCCACAGAATTGTTACTCAGGGACAGACACAGAATTGTTACTGAGGGATACAGAATTGTTACTGAGGGACACAGAATTGTTACTGAGGGCCACAGAACCGTTACTTAGGGCCACAGAAACGTTACTTAGGGACACAGAATTGTTACTCAGGGACAGACACAGAATTGTTACTGAGGGACACAGAACCGTTACTTAGGGCCACAGAAACGTTACTTAGGGACACAGAAACTTTACTTAGGGCCACAGAATTGTTACTTAGGGACAGACACAGAATTGTTACTGAGGGACACAGAATTGTTACTGAGGGCCACAGAACCGTTACTTAGGGCCACAGAAACATTACTTAGGGCCACAGAATTGTTACTTAGGGACAGACACAGAATTGTTACTGAGGGACACAGAATTGTTACTGAGGGCCACAGAACCGTTACTTAGGGCCGCAGAAACGTTACTTAGGGCCACAGAATCGTTACTTAGGGCCACAGAAACGTTACTTAGGGCCACAGAATCGTTACTTAGGGCCACAGAAACGTTACTTAGGGCCACAGAAACTTTACTTAGGGCCACAGAATTGTTACTTAGGGACAGACACAGAATTGTTACTGAGGGACACAGAATTGTTACTGAGGGCCACAGAACCGTTACTTAGGGCCACAGAAACATTACTTAGGGCCACAGAATTGTTACTTAGGGACAGACACAGAATTGTTACTGAGGGACACAGATTTGTTACTGAGGGCCACAGAAACGTTACTTAGGGCCACAGAAACGTTACTTAGGGACACAGAAACGTTACTTAGGGCCACAGAATCGTTACTTAGGGCCACAGAAATGTTACTTAGGGCCACAGAAACTTTACTTAGGGCCACAGAATTGTTACTTAGGGACACAGAAGTGTTACTCAGGGACAGACACAGAATTGTTACTGAGGGATACAGAATTGTTACTGAGGGACACAGAATTGTTACTGAGGGCCACAGAACCGTTACTTAGGGCCACAGAAACGTTACTTAGGGACACAGAATTGTTACTCAGGGACAGACACAGAATTGTTACTGAGGGACACAGAACCGTTACTTAGGGCCACAGAACCGTTACTTAGGGCCACAGAATCGTTACTTAGGGCCACAGAAACGTTACTTAGGGACACAGAAACGTTACTTAGGGACACAGAATTGTTACTCAGGGACAGACACAGAATTGTTACTGAGGGACACAGAATTGTTACTGAGGGCCATAGAACTGTTACTGAGGGCCACAGAACTGTTACTTAGGGCCACAGAAACGTTACTTAGGGCCACAGAATCGTTACTTAGGGCAACAGAAACGTTACTTAGGGACACAGAAACGTTATTTAGGGACACAGAATTGTTACTCAGGGACAGAAACAGCATTGTTACTGAGGGACACAGAATTGTTACTGAGGGACACAGAATTGTTACTGAGGGCCACAGAACTGTTACTGAGGGCCACAGAACTGTTACTTAGGGCCACAGAAACGTTACTTAGGGCCACAGAAACGTTACTTAGGGACAGAGAAACGTTACTTAGGGCCACAGAAACGTTACTTAGGGACAGAGAAACGTTACTTAGGGACACAGAATTGTTACTCAGGGACAGACACAGAATTGTTACTGAGGGACACAGAATTGTTACTGATGGACACAGAACTGTTACTGAGGGCCACAGAACTGTTACTGAGGGCCACAGAACTGTTACTTAGGACCACAGAAACGTTACTTAGGGCCACAGAAACGTTACTTAGGGCCACAGAAACGTTACTTAGGGCCACAGAAACGTTACTTAGGGCTACAGAAACGTTACTTAGGGCCACAGAATCGTTACTTAGGGCCACAGAATCGTTACTCAGGGACACAGAATTGTTACTCAGGGACACAGAATTGTTACTCAGGGACACAGAACTGTTACTGAGGGCCACAGAACTGTTACTGAGGGCCACAGAACTGTTACTTAGGGCCACAGAAACGTTACTTAGGGCCACAGAAACGTTACTTAGGGCCACAGAATTGTTACTGAGGGACACAGATTTGTTACTGAGGGACACAGATTTGTTACTAAGGGCCACAGAAACGTTACATAGGGCCACAGAAACGTTACATAGGGCCACAGAATCGTTACTTAGGGCCACAGAAACGTTACTTAGGGCCACAAAATTGTTACTTAGGGACAGACACAGAATTGTTACTGAGGGACACAGAATTGTTACTGAGGGACACAGAACCGTTACTTAGGGCCACAGAAATGTTACTTAGGGCCACAGAATTGTTACTCAGGGACAGACACAGAATTGTTACTGAGGGATATAGAATTGTTACTGAGGGACACAGAACCGTTACTTAGGGCCACAGAAACGTTACTTAGGGCCACAGAAACGTTACTTAGGGACAGACACAGAATTGTTACTGAGGGACACAGATTTGTTACTGAGGGCCACAGAAACATTACTTAGGGCCACAGAATCGTTACTTAGGGCCACAGAAACATTACTTAGGGTCACAGAAACTTTACTTAGGGCCACAGAATTGTTACTTAGGGATACAGAATTGTTACTCAGGGACAGACACAAAATTGTTACTGAGGGATACAGAATTGTTACTGAGGGACACAGAATTGTTACTGAGGGCCACAGAACCGTTACTTAGGGCCACAGAAACGTTACTTAGGGACACAGAATTGTTACTCAGGGACAGACACAGAATTGTTACTGAGGTATACAGAATTGTTACTGAGGGACACAGAACCGTTATTTAGGGCCACAGAAACGTTACTTAGGGCCACAGAAACGTTACTTAGGGCTACAGAAACGTTACTTAGGGCCACAAAATTGTTACTTAGGGACAGACACAGAATTGTTACTGAGGGACACAGAATTGTTACTGAGGGACACAGAACCGTTACTTAGGGCCACAGAAATGTTACTTAGGGCCACAGAATTGTTACTCAGGGACAGACACAGAATTGTAACTGAGGGATACAGAATTGTTACTGAGGGACACATAAACGTTACTTAGGGCCACTGAAACATTACTTAGGGACACAGAATTGTTACTCAGGGACAGACACAGAATTGTTACTGAGGGACACAGAATTGTTACTGAGGGACACAGAAACGTTACTTAGGGCCACAGAAACGGTACTTAGGGCCACAGAAACGTTACTTAGGGACACAGAATTGTTACTTAGGGACAGACACAGAATTGTTACTGAGGGACACAGAATTGTTACTGTGGGCCACAGAACCGTTACTTAGGGCCACAGAAACGTTACTTAGGGCCACAGAATCGTTACTTAGGGCCACAGAATCGTTACTTAGGGCCACAGAATCGTTACTTAGGGCCACAGAAACGTTACTTAGGGACACAGAAACGTTACTGAGGGACACAGAATTGTTACTGAGGGACACAGAACTGTTACTGAGGGACACAGAACTGTTACTGAGTGCCACAGAAACGTTACTTAGGGCCACAGAAACGTTACTTAGGGCCACAGAAACGTTACTTAGGGCTACAGAAACGTTACTTAGGGCCACAGAATCGTTACTTAGGGCCACAGAATCGTTACTTAGGGCCACAGAAACGTTACTTAGGGATACATAAACGTTACTTAGGGACACAGAAACGTTACTTAGGGCCACAGAAACGTTACTTAGGGCCACAGAAACGTTACTTAGGGACACAGAATTGTTACTCAGGGACAGACACAGAATTGTTACTGAGGGACACAGATTTGTTACTGAGGGCCACAGAAACGTTACTTAGGGCCACATAAACGTTACTTAGGGACACAGAATTGTTACTCAGGGACAGACACAGAATTGTTACTCAGGGACAGACACACAATTGTTACTCAGGGACATAGAATTGTTACTGTGGGACACAGAATTGTTACTGAGGGCCACAGAACTGTTACTTAGGGCCACAGAATTGTTACTCGCACAGACACAGAATTGTTACTCAGGGACACAGAATTGTTACTGAGGGCCACAGAACTGTTACTTAGGGCCACAGAATTGTTACTCGCACAGACACAGAATTGTTACTCAGGGACACAGAATTGTTACTGAGGGCCACAGAACTGTTACTTAGGGCCACGGAATTGTTACTCACACAGACACAGAATTGTTACACAGGGACACAGAATTGTTACTGAGGGCCACAGAACCGTTACTTAGGGCCACAGAATTGTTACTCAGGGACACAGAATTGTTACTGAGGGCCACAGAACTGTTACTTAGGGCCACAGAATTGTTACTCGCACAGACACAGAATTGTTACTCAGGGCCACAGAACTGTTACTGAGGGCCACAGAACTGTTACTTAGGGCCACAGAATTGTTACTCGCACAGACACAGAATTGTTACTCAGGGACACAGAACTGTTACTGAGGGCCACAGAACTGTTACTTAAGGCCACAGAATTGTTACTCGCACAGACACAGAATTGTTACTCAGGGACACAGAATTGTTACTGAGGGCCACAGAACTGTTACTTAGGGCCACAGAATTGTTACTCGCACAGACACAGAATTGTTACACAGGGACACAGAATTGTTACTGAGGGCCACAGAACCGTTACTTAGGGCCACAGAATTGTTACTCAGGGACACAGAATTGTTACTGAGGGCCACAGAACTGTTACTTAGGGCCACAGAATTGTTACTCGCACAGACACAGAATTGTTACTCAGGGACACAGAACTGTTACTGAGGGCCACAGAACTGTTACTTAGGGCCACAGAAACGTTACTTAGGGCTACAGAAACGTTACTTAGGGCCACAGAATCGTTACTTAGGGCCACAGAATCGTTACTTAGGGCCACAGAAACGTTACTTAGGGATACATAAACGTTACTTAGGGACACAGAAACGTTACTTAGGGCCACAGAAACGTTACTTAGGGCCACAGAAACGTTACTTAGGGACACAGAATTGTTACTCAGGGACAGACACAGAATTGTTACTGAGGGACACAGATTTGTTACTGAGGGCCACAGAAACGTTACTTAGGGCCACATAAACGTTACTTAGGGACACAGAATTGTTACTCAGGGACAGACACAGAATTGTTACTCAGGGACAGACACACAATTGTTACTCAGGGACATAGAATTGTTACTGTGGGACACAGAATTGTTACTGAGGGCCACAGAACTGTTACTTAGGGCCACAGAATTGTTACTCGCACAGACACAGAATTGTTACTCAGGGACACAGAATTGTTACTGAGGGCCACAGAACTGTTACTTAGGGCCACAGAATTGTTACTCGCACAGACACAGAATTGTTACTCAGGGACACAGAATTGTTACTGAGGGCCACAGAACTGTTACTTAGGGCCACGGAATTGTTACTCACACAGACACAGAATTGTTACACAGGGACACAGAATTGTTACTGAGGGCCACAGAACCGTTACTTAGGGCCACAGAATTGTTACTCAGGGACACAGAATTGTTACTGAGGGCCACAGAACTGTTACTTAGGGCCACAGAATTGTTACTCGCACAGACACAGAATTGTTACTCAGGGCCACAGAACTGTTACTGAGGGCCACAGAACTGTTACTTAGGGCCACAGAATTGTTACTCGCACAGACACAGAATTGTTACTCAGGGACACAGAACTGTTACTGAGGGCCACAGAACTGTTACTTAAGGCCACAGAATTGTTACTCGCACAGACACAGAATTGTTACTCAGGGACACAGAATTGTTACTGAGGGCCACAGAACTGTTACTTAGGGCCACAGAATTGTTACTCGCACAGACACAGAATTGTTACACAGGGACACAGAATTGTTACTGAGGGCCACAGAACCGTTACTTAGGGCCACAGAATTGTTACTCAGGGACACAGAATTGTTACTGAGGGCCACAGAACTGTTACTTAGGGCCACAGAATTGTTACTCGCACAGACACAGAATTGTTACTCAGGGACACAGAACTGTTACTGAGGGCCACAGAACTGTTACTTAGGGCCACAGAATTGTTACTCGCACAGACACAGAATTGTTACTCAGGGACACAGAACTGTTACCGAGGGCCACAGAACTGTTACTTAGGGCCACAGAATTGTTACTCGCACAGACACAGAATTGTTACTCAGGGACACAGAACTGTTACCGAGGGCCACAGAACTGTTACTTAGGGCCACAGAATTGTTACTCGCACAGACACAGAATTGTTACTCAGGGACACAGAATTGTTACTGAGGGCCACAGAACTGTTACTTAGGGCCACAGAATTGTTACTCGCACAGACACAGAATTGTTAAACAGGGACACAGAATTGTTACTGAGGGCCACAGAACCGTTACTTAGGGCCACAGAATTGTTACTCAGGGACACAGAATTGTTACTGAGGGCCACAGAACTGTTACTTAGGGCCACAGAATTGTTACTCGCACAGACACAGAATTGTTATTCAGGGACACAGAACTGTTACTGAGGGACACAGAACTGTTACTTAGGGCCACAGAATTGTTACTCGCACAGACACAGAACTGTTACTGAGGGCCACAGAACTGTTACTGAGGGCCACAGAACTGTTACTTAGGGCCACAGAATTGTTACTCGCACAGACACAGAATTGTTACTCAGGGACACAGAATTGTTACTGAGGGCCACAGAACTGTTACTTAGGGCCACATAATTGTTACTCGCACAGACACAGAATTGTTACTCAGGGACACAGAATTGTTACTGAGGGCCACAGAACTGTTACTTAGGGCCACAGAATTGTTACTCGCACAGACACAGAATTGTTACACAGGGACACAGAATTGTTACTGAGGGCCACAGAACCGTTACTTAGGGCCACAGAATTGTTACTCAGGGACACAGAATTGTTACTGAGGGCCACAGAACTGTTACTTAGGGCCACAGAATTGTTACTCGCACAGACACAGAATTGTTACTCAGGGACACAAAACTGTTACTGAGGGCCACAGAACTGTTACTTAGGGCCACAGAATTGTTACTCGCACAGACACAGAATTGTTACTCAGGGACACAGAACTGTTACCGAGGGCCACAGAACTGTTACTTAGGGCCACAGAATTGTTACTCGCACAGACACAGAATTGTTACTCAGGGACACAGAATTGTTACTGAGGGCCACAGAACTGTTACTTAGGGCCACAGAATTGTTACTCGCACAGACACAGAATTGTTAAACAGGGACACAGAATTGTTACTGAGGGCCACAGAACCGTTACTTAGGGCCACAGAATTGTTACTCAGGGACACAGAATTGTTACTGAGGGCCACAGAACTGTTACTTAGGGCCACAGAATTGTTACTCGCACAGACACAGAATTGTTATTCAGGGACACAGAACTGTTACTGAGGGCCACAGAACTGTTACTTAGGGCCACAGAATTGTTACTCGCACAGACACAGAACTGTTACTGAGGGCCACAGAACTGTTACTGAGGGCCACAGAACTGTTACTTAGGGCCACAGAATTGTTACTCAGGGACACAGAATTGTTACTGAGGGCCACAGAACTGTTACTTAGGGCCACAGAATTGTTACTCGCACAGACACAGAATTGTTACTCAGGGACACAGAACTGTTACTGAGGGCCACAGAACTGTTACTTAGGGCCACAGAATTGTTACTCGCACAGACACAGAATTGTTACTCAGGGACACAGAATTGTTACTGAGGGCCACAGAACTGTTACTTAGGGCCACAGAATTGTTACTCGCACAGACACAGAATTGTTACACAGGGACACAGAATTGTTACTGAGGGCCACAGAACCGTTACTTAGGGCCACAGAATTGATACTCAGGGACACAGAATTGTTACTGAGGGCCACAGAACTGTTACTTAGGGCCACATAATTGTTACTCGCACAGACACAGAATTGTTACTCAGCGACACAGAACTGTTACTGAGGGCCACAGAACTGTTACTTAGGGCCACAGAATTGCTACTCGCACAGACACAGAATTGTTACTCAGGGACACAGAACTGTTACTGAGGGCCACAGAACTGTTACTTAGGGCCACAGAATTGTTACTCGCACAGACACAGAATTGTTACTCAGGGACACAGAATTGTTACTGAGGGCCACAGAACCGTTACTTAGGGCCACATAAACGTTAATCAGGGACACCGAATTGTTACTGAGGGCCACAGAACCGTTACTTGGGGCCACAGAAACGTTAATCAGGGACACAGAATTGTTACTGAGGGCCACAGAACCGTTACTTAGGGCCACAGAATTGTTACTCAGGGACACAGAATTGTTACTGAGGGCCACAGAACTGTTACTTAGGGCCACAGAATTGTTACTCGCACAGACACAGAAGTGTTATTCAGGGACACAGAACTGTTACTGAGGGCCACAGAACTGTTACTTAGGGCCACAGAATTGTTACTCGCACAGACACAGAACTGTTACTGAGGGCCACAGAACTGTTACTGAGGGCCACAGAACTGTTACTTAGGGCCACAGAATTGTTACTCGCACAGACACAGAATTGTTACTCAGGGACACAGAATTGTTACTGAGGGCCACAGAACTGTTACTTAGGGCCACATAATTGTTACTCGCACAGACACAGAATTGTTACTCAGGGACACAGAATTGTTACTGAGGGCCACAGAACTGTTACTTAGGGCCACAGAATTGTTACTCGCACAGACACAGAATTGTTACACAGGGACACAGAATTGTTACTGAGGGCCACAGAACCATTACTTAGGGCCACAGAATTGTTACTCAGGGACACAGAATTGTTACTGAGGGCCACAGAACTGTTACTTAGGGCCACAGAATTGTTACTCGCACAGACACAGAATTGTTACTCAGGGACACAAAACTGTTACTGAGGGCCACAGAACTGTTACTTAGGGCCACAGAATTGTTACTCGCACAGACACAGAATTGTTACTCAGGGACACAGAACTGTTACCGAGGGCCACAGAACTGTTACTTAGGGCCACAGAATTGTTACTCGCACAGACACAGAATTGTTACTCAGGGACACAGAATTGTTACTGAGGGCCACAGAACTGTTACTTAGGGCCACAGAATTGTTACTCGCACAGACACAGAATTGTTAAACAGGGACACAGAATTGTTACTGAGGGCCACAGAACCGTTACTTAGGGCCACAGAATTGTTACTCAGGGACACAGAATTGTTACTGAGGGCCACAGAACTGTTACTTAGGGCCACAGAATTGTTACTCGCACAGACACAGAATTGTTATTCAGGGACACAGAACTGTTACTGAGGGCCACAGAACTGTTACTTAGGGCCACAGAATTGTTACTCGCACAGACACAGAACTGTTACTGAGGGCCACAGAACTGTTACTGAGGGCCACAGAACTGTTACTTAGGGCCACAGAATTGTTACTCGCACAGACACAGAATTGTTAAACAGGGACACAGAATTGTTACTGAGGGCCACAGAACCGTTACTTAGGGCCACAGAATTGTTACTCAGGGACACAGAATTGTTACTGAGGGCCACAGAACTGTTACTTAGGGCCACAGAATTGTTACTCGCACAGACACAGAATTGTTATTCAGGGACACAGAACTGTTACTGAGGGCCACAGAACTGTTACTTAGGGCCACAGAATTGTTACTCGCACAGACACAGAACTGTTACTGAGGGCCACAGAACTGTTACTGAGGGCCACAGAACTGTTACTTAGGGCCACAGAATTGTTACTCGCACAGACACAGAATTGTTACTCAGGGACACAGAATTGTTACTGAGGGCCACAGAACTGTTACTTAGGGCCACATAATTGTTACTCACACAGACACAGAATTGTTACTCAGGGACACAGAATTGTTACTGAGGGCCACAGAACTGTTACTTAGGGCCACAGAATTGTTACTCGCACAGACACAGAATTGTTACACAGGGACACAGAATTGTTACTGAGGGCCACAGAACCGTTACTTAGGGCCACAGAATTGTTACTCAGGGACACAGAATTGTTACTGAGGGCCACAGAACTGTTACTTAGGGCCACAGAATTGTTACTCGCACAGACACAGAATTGTTACTCAGGGACACAGAACTGTTACTGAGGGCCACAGAACTGTTACTTAGGGCCACAGAATTGTTACTCGCACAGACACAGAATTGTTACTCAGGGACACAGAATTGTTACTGAGGGCCACAGAACTGTTACTTAGGGCCACAGAATTGTTACTCGCACAGACACAGAATTGTTACTGATGGACACAGAATTGTTACTGAGGGCCACAGAACCGTTACTTAGGGCCACAGAATTGATACTCAGGGACACAGAATTGTTACTGAGGGCCACAGAACTGTTACTTAGGGCCACATAATTGTTACTCGCACAGACACAGAATTGTTACTCAGTGACACAGAACTGTTACTGAGGGCCACAGAACTGTTACTTAGGGCCACAGAATTGCTACTCGCACAGACACAGAATTGTTACTCAGGGACACAGAACTGTTACTGAGGGCCACAGAACTGTTACTTAGGGCCACAGAATTGTTACTCGCACAGACACAGAATTGTTACTCAGGGACACAGAATTGTTACTGAGGGCCACAGAACCGTTACTTAGGGCCACATAAACGTTAATCAGGGACACCGAATTGTTACTGAGGGCCACAGAACCGTTACTTGGGGTCACAGAAACGTTAATCAGGGACACAGAATTGTTACTGAGGGCCACAGAACCGTTACTTAGGGCCACAGAATTGTTACTCAGGGACAGACACAGAATTGTTTCTTGAGGGACACAGAATTGTTACTGAGGGCCACAGAACCGTTACTTAGGGCCACAGAATTGTTACTCAGGGACAGACACAGAATTGTTACTGAGGGATACAGAATTGTTACTGAGGGACACAGAATTGTTACTGAGGGCCACAGAACCGTTACTTAGGGCCACAGAAACGTTACTTAGGGACACAGAATTGTTACTCAGGGACAGACACAGAATTGTTACTGAGGGACACAGAACCGTTACTTAGGGCCACAGAAACGTTACTTAGGGACACAGAAACTTTACTTAGGGCCACAGAATTGTTACTTAGGGACAGACACAGAATTGTTACTGAGGGACACAGAATTGTTACTGAGGGCCACAGAACCGTTACTTAGGGCCACAGAAACATTACTTAGGGCCACAGAATTGTTACTTAGGGACAGACACAGAATTGTTACTGAGGGACACAGAATTGTTACTGAGGGCCACAGAACCGTTACTTAGGGCCGCAGAAACGTTACTTAGGGCCACAGAATCGTTACTTAGGGCCACAGAAACGTTACTTAGGGCCACAGAATCGTTACTTAGGGCCACAGAAACGTTACTTAGGGCCACAGAAACTTTACTTAGGGCCACAGAATTGTTACTTAGGGACAGACACAGAATTGTTACTGAGGGACACAGAATTGTTACTGAGGGCCACAGAACCGTTACTTAGGGCCACAGAAACATTACTTAGGGCCACAGAATTGTTACTTAGGGACAGACACAGAATTGTTACTGAGGGACACAGATTTGTTACTGAGGGCCACAGAAACGTTACTTAGGGCCACAGAAACGTTACTTAGGGACACAGAAACGTTACTTAGGGCCACAGAATCGTTACTTAGGGCCACAGAAATGTTACTTAGGGCCACAGAAACTTTACTTAGGGCCACAGAATTGTTACTTAGGGACACAGAAGTGTTACTCAGGGACAGACACAGAATTGTTACTGAGGGATACAGAATTGTTACTGAGGGACACAGAATTGTTACTGAGGGCCACAGAACCGTTACTTAGGGCCACAGAAACGTTACTTAGGGACACAGAATTGTTACTCAGGGACAGACACAGAATTGTTACTGAGGGACACAGAACCGTTACTTAGGGCCACAGAACCGTTACTTAGGGCCACAGAATCGTTACTTAGGGCCACAGAAACGTTACTTAGGGACACAGAAACGTTACTTAGGGACACAGAATTGTTACTCAGGGACAGACACAGAATTGTTACTGAGGGACACAGAATTGTTACTGAGGGCCATAGAACTGTTACTGAGGGCCACAGAACTGTTACTTAGGGCCACAGAAACGTTACTTAGGGCCACAGAATCGTTACTTAGGGCCACAGAAACGTTACTTAGGGACACAGAAACGTTATTTAGGGACACAGAATTGTTACTCAGGGACAGAAACAGCATTGTTACTGAGGGACACAGAATTGTTACTGAGGGACACAGAATTGTTACTGAGGGCCACAGAACTGTTACTGAGGGCCACAGAACTGTTACTTAGGGCCACAGAAACGTTACTTAGGGCCACAGAAACGTTACTTAGGGACAGAGAAACGTTACTTAGGGCCACAGAAACGTTACTTAGGGACAGAGAAACGTTACTTAGGGACACAGAATTGTTACTCAGGGACAGACACAGAATTGTTACTGAGGGACACAGAATTGTTACTGATGGACACAGAACTGTTACTGAGGGCCACAGAACTGTTACTGAGGGCCACAGAACTGTTACTTAGGACCACAGAAACGTTACTTAGGGCCACAGAAACGTTACTTAGGGCCACAGAAACGTTACTTAGGGCCACAGAAACGTTACTTAGGGCTACAGAAACGTTACTTAGGGCCACAGAATCGTTACTTAGGGCCACAGAATCGTTACTCAGGGACACAGAATTGTTACTCAGGGACACAGAATTGTTACTCAGGGACACAGAACTGTTACTGAGGGCCACAGAACTGTTACTGAGGGCCACAGAACTGTTACTTAGGGCCACAGAAACGTTACTTAGGGCCACAGAAACGTTACTTAGGGCCACAGAATTGTTACTGAGGGACACAGATTTGTTACTGAGGGACACAGATTTGTTACTAAGGGCCACAGAAACGTTACATAGGGCCACAGAAACGTTACATAGGGCCACAGAATCGTTACTTAGGGCCACAGAAACGTTACTTAGGGCCACAAAATTGTTACTTAGGGACAGACACAGAATTGTTACTGAGGGACACAGAATTGTTACTGAGGGACACAGAACCGTTACTTAGGGCCACAGAAATGTTACTTAGGGCCACAGAATTGTTACTCAGGGACAGACACAGAATTGTTACTGAGGGATATAGAATTGTTACTGAGGGACACAGAACCGTTACTTAGGGCCACAGAAACGTTACTTAGGGCCACAGAAACGTTACTTAGGGACAGACACAGAATTGTTACTGAGGGACACAGATTTGTTACTGAGGGCCACAGAAACATTACTTAGGGCCACAGAATCGTTACTTAGGGCCACAGAAACATTACTTAGGGCCACAGAAACTTTACTTAGGGCCACAGAATTGTTACTTAGGGATACAGAATTGTTACTCAGGGACAGACACAAAATTGTTACTGAGGGATACAGAATTGTTACTGAGGGACACAGAATTGTTACTGAGGGCCACAGAACCGTTACTTAGGGCCACAGAAACGTTACTTAGGGACACAGAATTGTTACTCAGGGACAGACACAGAATTGTTACTGAGGGATACAGAATTGTTACTGAGGGACACAGAACCGTTATTTAGGGCCACAGAAACGTTACTTAGGGCCACAGAAACGTTACTTAGGGCTACAGAAACGTTACTTAGGGCCACAAAATTGTTACTTAGGGACAGACACAGAATTGTTACTGAGGGACACAGAATTGTTACTGAGGGACACAGAACCGTTACTTAGGGCCACAGAAATGTTACTTAGGGCCACAGAATTGTTACTCAGGGACAGACACAGAATTGTAACTGAGGGATACAGAATTGTTACTGAGGGACACATAAACGTTACTTAGGGCCACTGAAACATTACTTAGGGACACAGAATTGTTACTCAGGGACAGACACAGAATTGTTACTGAGGGACACAGAATTGTTACTGAGGGACACAGAAACGTTACTTAGGGCCACAGAAACGGTACTTAGGGCCACAGAAACGTTACTTAGGGACACAGAATTGTTACTTAGGGACAGACACAGAATTGTTACTGAGGGACACAGAATTGTTACTGTGGGCCACAGAACCGTTACTTAGGGCCACAGAAACGTTACTTAGGGCCACAGAATCGTTACTTAGGGCCACAGAATCGTTACTTAGGGCCACAGAATCGTTACTTAGGGCCACAGAAACGTTACTTAGGGACACAGAAACGTTACTGAGGGACACAGAATTGTTACTGAGGGACACAGAACTGTTACTGAGGGACACAGAACTGTTACTGAGTGCCACAGAAACGTTACTTAGGGCCACAGAAACGTTACTTAGGGCCACAGAAACGTTACTTAGGGCTACAGAAACGTTACTTAGGGCCACAGAATCGTTACTTAGGGCCACAGAATCGTTACTTAGGGCCACAGAAACGTTACTTAGGGATACATAAACGTTACTTAGGGACACAGAAACGTTACTTAGGGCCACAGAAACGTTACTTAGGGCCACAGAAACGTTACTTAGGGACACAGAATTGTTACTCAGGGACAGACACAGAATTGTTACTGAGGGACACAGATTTGTTACTGAGGGCCACAGAAACGTTACTTAGGGCCACATAAACGTTACTTAGGGACACAGAATTGTTACTCAGGGACAGACACAGAATTGTTACTCAGGGACAGACACACAATTGTTACTCAGGGACATAGAATTGTTACTGTGGGACACAGAATTGTTACTGAGGGACACAGAATTGTTACTCAGGGACACAGAATTGTTACTGAGGGACACAGAATTGTTACTGAGGGACACAGAATTGTTACTGAGGGCCACAGAACTGTTGCTTAGGGCCACAGAAACGTTACTCAGGGACACAGAATTGTTACTCAGGGACAGACACAAAATTGTTACTGAGGGACACAGATTTGTTACTAAGGGCCACAGAAACGTTACTTAGGGCCACAGAAACATTACATAGGGCCACAGAATCGTTACTTAGGGCCACAGAAACGTTACTTAGGGCCACAGAAATGTTACTTAGGGCCACAAAATTGTTACTTAGGGACAGACACAGAATTGTTACTGAGGGACACAGAATTGTTACTGAGGGACACAGAACCGTTACTTAGGGCCACAGAAATGTTACTTAGGGCCACAGAATTGTTACTCAGGGACAGACACAGAATTGTAACTGAGGGATACTGAATTGTTACTGAGGGACACAGAAACGTTACTTAGGGCCACAGAAACGTTACTTAGGGCCACAGAAAAGTTATTTAGGGCCACAGAATTGTTACTCAGGGACAGACACAGAATTGTTACTGAGGGATACAGAATTGTTACTGAGGGACACAGAACCGTTACTTAGGGCCACAGAAACGTTACTTAGGGCCACAGAAACGTTACTTAGGGATAGACACAGAATTGTTGCTGAGGGACACAGATTTGTTACTGAGGGCCACAGAAACGTTACTTAGGGCCACAGAAACGTTACTTAGGGCCACAGAATCGTTACTTAGGGCCACAGAAACGTTACTTAGGGCCACAGAAACTTTACTTAGGGCCACAGAATTGTTACTTAGGGACAGACACAGAATTGTTACTGAGTGACACAGAATTGTTACTGAGGGCCACAGAACCGTTACTTAGGGCCACAGAAACATTACTTAGGGCCACAGAATTGTTACTTAGGGACAGACACAGAATTGTTACTGAGGGACACAGATTTGTTACTGAGGGCCACAGAAACGTTACTTAGGGCCACAGAAACGTTACTTAGGGCCACAGAATCTTTACTTAGGGCCACAGAATTGTTACTTAGGGACAGACACAGAATTGTTACTCAGGGACACAGAATTGTTACTGAGAGCCACAGAACCGTTACTTAGGGCCACAGAAACGTTACTTAGGGACACAGAATTGTTACTCAGGGACAGACACAGAATTGTTACTGAGGGATACAGAATTGTTATTGAGGGACACAGAAACGTTACTTAGGGCCACAGAAACGTTACTTAGGGCCACAGAAACGTTACTTAGGGCCACAGAATTGTTACTTAGGGACAGACACAGAATTGTTACTGAGGGACACAGAATTGTTACTGAGGGCCACAGAACCGTTACTTAGGGCCACAGAAACGTTACTTAGGGACACAGAAACGTTACTTAGGGCCACAGAATCGTTACTTAGGGCCACAGAAACTTTACTTAGGGCCACAGAAACGTTACTTAGGGCCACAGAATTGTTACTTAAGGACAGACACAGAATTGTTACTGAGGGAAACAGAATTGTTACTGTGGGCCACAGAAACGTTACTTAGGGACACAGAAACGTTACTTAGGGACACAGAATTGTTACTCAGGGACAGACACAGAATTGTTACTGAGGGACACAGAATTGTTACTGAGGGACACAGAATTGTTACTGAGGGCCATAGAACTGTTACTGAGGGCCACAGAACTGTTACTTAGGGCCACAGAAACGTTACTTAGGGCCACAGAATCGTTACTTAGGGCCACAGAAACGTTACTTAGGGACACAGAAACGTTACTTAGGGACACAGAATTGTTACTCAGGGACAGACACAGCATTGTTACTGAGGGACACAGAATTGTTACTGAGGGACACAGAATTGTTACTGAGGGCCACAGAACTGTTACTGAGGGCCACAGAACTGTTACTTAGGGCCACAGAAACGTTACTTAGGGCCACAGAAACGTTACTTAGGGCCACAGAAACGTTACTTAGGGCTACAGAAACGTTACTTAGGGCCACAGAATCGTTACTTAGGGCCACAGAAACGTTACTTAGGGACAGAGAAACGTTACTTAGGGACACAGAATTGTTACTCAGGGACAGACACAGAATTAATACTCAGGGACACAGAATTGTTACTGAGGGCCACAGAACTGTTACTGAGGGCCACAGAACTGTTACTTAGGGCCACAGAAACGTTACTTAGGGCCACAGAAACGTTACTTAGGGCTACAGAAACGTTACTTAGGGCCACAGAATTGTTACTTAGGGCCACATAAACGTTACTTAGGGACACAGAATTGTTACTCAGGGACAGACACAGAATTGTTACTGAGGGACACAGATTTGTTACTGAGGGCCACAGAAACGTTACTTAGGGCCACAGAAACGTTACTTAGGGACACAGAATTGTTACTCAGGGACAGACACAGAATTGTTACTTAGGGACACAGAATTGTTACTCAGGGACAGACACACAATTGTTACTCAGGGACATAGAATTGTTACTGAGGGACACAGAATTGTTACTGAGGGACACAGAATTGTTACTCAGGGACACAGAATTGTTACTGAGGGACACAGAACTGTTACTGAGGGCCACAGAAACGTTACTCAGGGACACAGAATTGTTACTGAGGGACACAGATTTGTTACTAAGGGCCACAGAAACGTTACTTAGGGCCACAGAAACGTTACATAGGGCCACAGAATCGTTACTTAGGGCCACAGAAACGTTACTTAGGGACACAAAATTGTTACTTAGGGACAGACACAGAATTGTTACTGAGGGACACAGAATTGTTACTGAGGGACACAGAACCGTTACTTAGGGCCACAGAAATGTTACTTAGGGCCACAGAATTGTTACTCAGGGACAGACACAGAATTGTTACTGAGGGATATAGAATTGTTACTGAGGGACACAGAACCGTTACTTAGGGCCACAGAAACGTTACTTAGGGCCACAGAAACGTTACTTAGGGACAGACACAGAATTGTTACTGAGGGACACAGATTTGTTACTGAGGGCCACAGAAACGTTACTTAGGGCCACAGAAACGTTACTTAGGGCCACAGAAACGTTACTTAGGGCTACAGAAACGTTACTTAGGGCCACAGAATCGTTACTTAGGGCCACAGAAACGTTACTTAGGGACAGAGAAACGTTACTTAGGGACACAGAATTGTTACTCAGGGACAGACACAGAATTAATACTCAGGGACACAGAATTGTTACTGAGGGCCACAGAACTGTTACTGAGGGCCACAGAACTGTTACTTAGGGCCACAGAAACGTTACTTAGGGCCACAGAAACGTTACTTAGGGCTACAGAAACGTTACTTAGGGCCACAGAATTGTTACTTAGGGCCACATAAACGTTACTTAGGGACACAGAATTGTTACTCAGGGACAGACACAGAATTGTTACTGAGGGACACAGATTTGTTACTGAGGGCCACAGAAACGTTACTTAGGGCCACAGAAACGTTACTTAGGGACACAGAATTGTTACTCAGGGACAGACACAGAATTGTTACTCAGGGACAGACACACAATTGTTACTCAGGGACATAGAATTGTTACTGAGGGACACAGAATTGTTACTGAGGGACACAGAATTGTTACTCAGGGACACAGAATTGTTACTGAGGGACACAGAACTGTTACTGAGGGCCACAGAAACGTTACTCAGGGACACAGAATTGTTACTGAGGGACAAAGATTTGTTACTAAGGGCCACAGAAACGTTACTTAGGGCCACAGAAACGTTACATAGGGCCACAGAATCGTTACTTAGGGCCACAGAAACGTTACTTAGGGCCACAAAATTGTTACTTAGGGACAGACACAGAATTGTTACTGAGGGACACAGAATTGTTACTGAGGGACACAGAACCGTTACTTAGGGCCACAGAAATGTTACTTAGGGCCACAGAATTGTTACTCAGGGACAGACACAGAATTGTTACTGAGGGATATAGAATTGTTACTGAGGGACACAGAACCGTTACTTAGGGCCACAGAAACGTTACTTAGGGCCACAGAAACGTTACTTAGGGACAGACACAGAATTGTTACTGAGGGACACAGAATTGTTACTGAGGGCCACAGAACTGTTACTGAGGGCCACAGAACTGTTACTTAGGGCCACAGAAACGTTACTTAGGGCCACAGAAACGTTACTTAGGGCTACAGAAACGTTACTTAGGGCCACAGAATTGTTACTTAGGGCCACATAAACGTTACTTAGGGACACAGAATTGTTACTCAGGGACAGACACAGAATTGTTACTGAGGGACACAGATTTGTTACTGAGGGCCACAGAAACGTTACTTAGGGCCACAGAAACGTTACTTAGGGACACAGAATTGTTACTCAGGGACAGACACAGAATTGTTACTCAGGGACAGACACACAATTGTTACTCAGGGACATAGAATTGTTACTGAGGGACACAGAATTGTTACTGAGGGACACAGAATTGTTACTCAGGGACACAGAATTGTTACTGAGGGACACAGAACTGTTACTGAGGGCCACAGAAATGTTACTCAGGGACACAGAATTGTTACTGAGGGACACAGATTTGTTACTAAGGGCCACAGAAACGTTACTTAGGGCCACAGAAACGTTACATAGGGCCACAGAATCGTTACTTAGGGCCACAGAAACGTTACTTAGGGCCACAAAATTGTTACTTAGGGACAGACACAGAATTGTTACTGAGGGACACAGAATTGTTACTGAGGGACACAGAACCGTTACTTAGGGCCACAGAAATGTTACTTAGGGCCACAGAATTGTTACTCAGGGACAGACACAGAATTGTTACTGAGGGATATAGAATTGTTACTGAGGGACACAGAACCGTTACTTAGGGCTACAGAAATGTTACTTAGGGCCACAGAAACGTTACTTAGGGCCACAGAAACGTTACTTAGGGCCACAGAAACGTTACTTAGGGCTACAGAAACGTTACTTAGGGCCACAAAATTGTTACTTAGGGACAGACACAGAATTGTTACTGAGGGACACAGAATTGTTACTGAGGGACACAGAACCGTTACTTAGGGCCACAGAAATGTTACTTAGGGCCACAGAATTGTTACTCAGGGACAGACACAGAATTGTAACTGAGGGATACAGAATTGTTACTGAGGGACACAGAAACGTTACTTAGGGCCACAGAAACGTTACTTAGGGCCACAGAAACGTTACTTAGGGCAACAGAATTGTTACTCAGGGACAGACACAGAATTGTTACTGAGGGATACAGAATTGTTACTGAGGGACACAGAACCGTTACTTAGGGCCACAGAAACGTTACTTAGGGCCACAGAAACGTTACTTAGGGACAGACACAGAATTGTTACTGAGGGACACAGATTTGTTACTGAGGGCCACAGAAACGTTACTTAGGGCCACAGAATCGTTACTTAGGGCCACAGAAACGTTACATAGGGCCACAGAAACTTTACTTAGGGCCACAGAATTGTTACTTAGGGATACAGAATTGTTACTCAGGGACAGACACAGAATTGTTACTGAGGGACACAGAATTGTTACTGAGGGCCACAGAACTGTTACTGAGGGCCACAGAACTGTTACTTAGGGCCACAGAAACATTACTTAGGGCCACAGAAACGTTACTTAGGGCCACAGAAACGTTACTTAGGGCCACAGAAACGTTACTTAGGGACAGACACAGAATTGTTACTGAGGGACACAGATTTGTTACTGAGGGCCACAGAAACGTTACTTAGGGCCACAGAATCGTTACTTAGGGCCACAGAAACGTTACATAGGGCCACAGAAACTTTACTTAGGGCCACAGAATTGTTACTTAGGGATACAGAATTGTTACTCAGGGACAGACACAGAATTGTTACTGAGGGATACAGAATTGTTACTGAGGGACACAGAATTGTTACTGAGGGCCACAGAACCGTTACTTAGGGCCACAGAAACGTTACTTAGGGACACAGAATTGTTACTCAGGGACAGACACATAATTGTTACTGATGGACACAGAATTGTTACTGAGGGACACAGAACCGTTACTTAGGGCCACAGAAACGTTACTTAGGGCCACAGAAACGTTACTTAGGGCCACAGAAACGTTACTTAGGGCCACAGAAACGTTACTTAGGGCTACAGAAACATTACTTAGGGCCACAGAAACGTTACTTAGGGCTACAGAAACGTTACTTAGGGCCACAGAATCGTTACTTAGGGCCACAGAATCGTTACTTAGGGCCACAGAAACGTTACTTAGGGACACAGAAACGTTACTTAGGGACACAGAATTGTTACTCAGGGACAGACACAGAATTGTTACTGAGGGATACAGAATTGTTACTGAGGGACACAGAATTGTTACTGAGGGCCACAGAACCGTTACTTAGGGCCACAGAAACGTTACTTAGGGACACAGAATTGTTACTCAGGGACAGACACAGAATTGTTACTGAGGGACACAGAATTGTTACTGAGGGCCACAGAACTGTTACTGAGGGCCACAGAACTGTTACTTAGGGCCAGAGAAACGTTACTTAGGGCCACAGAAACGTTACTTAGGGCCACAGAATTGTTACTTAGGGACAGACACAGAATTGTTACTGAGGGACACAGATTTGTTACTGAGGGCCACAGAAACGTTACTTAGGGCCACAGAAACGTTACTTAGGGCCACAGAATCTTTACTTAGGGCCACAGAATTGTTACTTAGGGACAGACACAGAATTGTTACTGAGGGACACAGAATTGTTACTGAGGGCCACAGAACCGTTACTTAGGGCCACAGAAACGTTACTTATTGACACAGAATTGTTACTCAGGGACAGACACAGAATTGTTACTGAGGGATACAGAATTGTTATTGAGGGACACAGAAACGTTACTTAGGGCCACAGAAACGTTACTTAGGGCCACAGAAACGTTACTTAGGGCCACAGAAACGTTACATAGGGCCACAGAATCGTTACTTAGGGCCACAGAAACGTTACTTAGGGACACAAAATTGTTACTTAGGGACAGACACAGAATTGTTACTGAGGGACACAGAATTGTTACTGAGGGACACAGAACCGTTACTTAGGGCCACAGAAATGTTACTTAGGGCCACAGAATTGTTACTCAGGGACAGACACAGAATTGTTACTGAGGGATATAGAATTGTTACTGAGGGACACAGAACCGTTACTTAGGGCCACAGAAACGTTACTTAGGGCCACAGAAACGTTACTTAGGGACAGACACAGAATTGTTACTGAGGGACACAGATTTGTTACTGAGGGCCACAGAAACGTTACTTAGGGCCACAGAAACGTTACTTAGGGCCACAGAAACGTTACTTAGGGCTACAGAAACGTTACTTAGGGCCACAGAATCGTTACTTAGGGCCACAGAAACGTTACTTAGGGACAGAGAAACGTTACTTAGGGACACAGAATTGTTACTCAGGGACAGACACAGAATTAATACTCAGGGACACAGAATTGTTACTGAGGGCCACAGAACTGTTACTGAGGGCCACAGAACTGTTACTTAGGGCCACAGAAACGTTACTTAGGGCCACAGAAACGTTACTTAGGGCTACAGAAACGTTACTTAGGGCCACAGAATTGTTACTTAGGGCCACATAAACGTTACTTAGGGACACAGAATTGTTACTCAGGGACAGACACAGAATTGTTACTGAGGGACACAGATTTGTTACTGAGGGCCACAGAAACGTTACTTAGGGCCACAGAAACGTTACTTAGGGACACAGAATTGTTACTCAGGGACAGACACAGAATTGTTACTCAGGGACAGACACACAATTGTTACTCAGGGACATAGAATTGTTACTGAGGGACACAGAATTGTTACTGAGGGACACAGAATTGTTACTCAGGGACACAGAATTGTTACTGAGGGACACAGAACTGTTACTGAGGGCCACAGAAACGTTACTCAGGGACACAGAATTGTTACTGAGGGACAAAGATTTGTTACTAAGGGCCACAGAAACGTTACTTAGGGCCACAGAAACGTTACATAGGGCCACAGAATCGTTACTTAGGGCCACAGAAACGTTACTTAGGGCCACAAAATTGTTACTTAGGGACAGACACAGAATTGTTACTGAGGGACACAGAATTGTTACTGAGGGACACAGAACCGTTACTTAGGGCCACAGAAATGTTACTTAGGGCCACAGAATTGTTACTCAGGGACAGACACAGAATTGTTACTGAGGGATATAGAATTGTTACTGAGGGACACAGAACCGTTACTTAGGGCCACAGAAACGTTACTTAGGGCCACAGAAACGTTACTTAGGGACAGACACAGAATTGTTACTGAGGGACACAGAATTGTTACTGAGGGCCACAGAACTGTTACTGAGGGCCACAGAACTGTTACTTAGGGCCACAGAAACGTTACTTAGGGCCACAGAAACGTTACTTAGGGCTACAGAAACGTTACTTAGGGCCACAGAATTGTTACTTAGGGCCACATAAACGTTACTTAGGGACACAGAATTGTTACTCAGTGACAGACACAGAATTGTTACTGAGGGACACAGATTTGTTACTGAGGGCCACAGAAACGTTACTTAGGGCCACAGAAACGTTACTTAGGGACACAGAATTGTTACTCAGGGACAGACACAGAATTGTTACTCAGGGACAGACACACAATTGTTACTCAGGGACATAGAATTGTTACTGAGGGACACAGAATTGTTACTGAGGGACACAGAATTGTTACTCAGGGACACAGAATTGTTACTGAGGGACACAGAACTGTTACTGAGGGCCACAGAAATGTTACTCAGGGACACAGAATTGTTACTGAGGGACACAGATTTGTTACTAAGGGCCACAGAAACGTTACTTAGGGCCACAGAAACGTTACATAGGGCCACAGAATCGTTACTTAGGGCCACAGAAACGTTACTTAGGGCCACAAAATTGTTACTTAGGGACAGACACAGAATTGTTACTGAGGGACACAGAATTGTTACTGAGGGACACAGAACCGTTACTTAGGGCCACAGAAATGTTACTTAGGGCCACAGAATTGTTACTCAGGGACAGACACAGAATTGTTACTGAGGGATATAGAATTGTTACTGAGGGACACAGAACCGTTACTTAGGGCCACAGAAACGTTACTTAGGGCCACAGAAACGTTACTTAGGGACAGACACAGAATTGTTACTGAGGGACACAGAACCGTTACTTAGGGCTACAGAAATGTTACTTAGGGCCACAGAAACGTTACTTAGGGCCACAGAAACGTTACTTAGGGCCACAGAAACGTTACTTAGGGCTACAGAAACGTTACTTAGGGCCACAAAATTGTTACTTAGGGACAGACACAGAATTGTTACTGAGGGACACAGAATTGTTACTGAGGGACACAGAACCGTTACTTAGGGCCACAGAAATGTTACTTAGGGCCACAGAATTGTTACTCAGGGACAGACACAGAATTGTAACTGAGGGATACAGAATTGTTACTGAGGGACACAGAAACGTTACTTAGGGCCACAGAAACGTTACTTAGGGCCACAGAAACGTTACTTAGGGCAACAGAATTGTTACTCAGGGACAGACACAGAATTGTTACTGAGGGATACAGAATTGTTACTGAGGGACACAGAACCGTTACTTAGGGCCACAGAAACGTTACTTAGGGCCACAGAAACGTTACTTAGGGACAGACACAGAATTGTTACTGAGGGACACAGATTTGTTACTGAGGGCCACAGAAACGTTACTTAGGGCCACAGAATCGTTACTTAGGGCCACAGAAACGTTACATAGGGCCACAGAAACTTTACTTAGGGCCACAGAATTGTTACTTAGGGATACAGAATTGTTACTCAGGGACAGACACAGAATTGTTACTGAGGGACACAGAATTGTTACTGAGGGCCACAGAACTGTTACTGAGGGCCACAGAACTGTTACTTAGGGCCACAGAAACATTACTTAGGGCCACAGAAACGTTACTTAGGGCCACAGAAACGTTACTTAGGGCTACAGAAACGTTACTTAGGGCCACAGAATCGTTACTTAGGGCCACAGAAACGTTACTTAGGGACACAGAAACGTTACTTAGGGCCACAGAATTGTTACTCATGGACAGACACAGAATTGTTACTGAGGGATACAGAATTGTTACTGAGGGCCACAGAAACGTTACTTTGGGCCACAGAATCGTTACTTAGGGCCACAGAAACGTTACTTAGGGCCACAGAAACTTTACTTAGGGCCACAGAATTGTTACTTAGGGATACAGAATTGTTACTCAGGGACAGACACAGAATTGTTACTGAGGGATACAGAATTGTTACTGAGGGACACAGAATTGTTACTGAGGGCCACAGAACCGTTACTTAGGGCCACAGAAACGTTACTTAGGGACACAGAATTGTTACTCAGGGACAGACACATAATTGTTACTGATGGACACAGAATTGTTACTGAGGGACACAGAACCGTTACTTAGGGCCACAGAAACGTTACTTAGGGCCACAGAAACGTTACTTAGGGCTACAGAAACGTTACTTAGGGCCACAGAAACGTTACTTAGGGCTACAGAAACGTTACTTAGGGCCACAGAAACGTTACTTAGGGCTACAGAAACGTTACTTAGGGCCACAGAATCGTTACTTAGGGCCACAGAATCGTTACTTAGGGCCACAGAAACGTTACTTAGGGACACAGAAACGTTACTTAGGGACACAGAATTGTTACTCAGGGACAGACACAGAATTGTTACTGAGGGATACAGAATTGTTACTGAGGGACACAGAATTGTTACTGAGGGCCACAGAACCGTTACTTAGGGCCACAGAAACGTTACTTAGGGACACAGAATTGTTACTCAGGGACAGACACAGAATTGTTACTGAGGGACACAGAATTGTTACTGAGGGCCACAGAACTGTTACTGAGGGCCACAGAACTGTTACTTAGGGCCAGAGAAACGTTACTTAGGGCCACAGAAACGTTACTTAGGGCCACAGAATTGTTACTTAGGGACAGACACAGAATTGTTACTGAGGGACACAGATTTGTTACTGAGGGCCACAGAAACGTTACTTAGGGCCACAGAAACGTTACTTAGGGCCACAGAATCTTTACTTAGGGCCACAGAATTGTTACTTAGGGACAGACACAGAATTGTTACTGAGGGACACAGAATTGTTACTGAGGGCCACAGAACCGTTACTTAGGGCCACAGAAACGTTACTTATTGACACAGAATTGTTACTCAGGGACAGACACAGAATTGTTACTGAGGGATACAGAATTGTTATTGAGGGACACAGAAACGTTACTTAGGGCCACAGAAACGTTACTTAGGGCCACAGAAACGTTACTTAGGTCCACAGAATTGTTACTTAGGGACAGACACAGAATTGTTACTGAGGGACACAGAATTGTTACTGAGGGCCACAGAACCGTTACTTAGGGCCACAGAAACGTTACTTAGGGACACAGAAACGTTACTTAGGGCCACAGAATCGTTACTTAGGGCCACAGAAACGTTACTTAGGGCCACAGAAACTTTACTTAGGGCCACAGAATTGTTACTTAGGGACACCGAATTGTTACTTAGGGACAGACACAGAATTGTTACTGAGGGATACAGAATTGTTACTGAGGGACACAGAATTGTTACTTAGGGCCACAGAAACGTTACTTAGGGCCACAGAATCGTTACTTAGGGCCACAGAATTGTTACTTAGGGACAGACACAGAATTGTTACTGAGGGACACAGAATTGTTACTGTGGGCCACAGAACCGTTACTTAGGGCCACAGAAACGTTACTTAGGGCCACAGAAACGTTACTTAGGGCTACAGAAACGTTACTTAGGGCCACAGAAACGTTACTTAGGGCCACAGAAACGTTACTTAGGGCTACAGAAACGTTACTTAGGGCCACAGAATTGTTACTCAGGGACAGACACAGAATTGTTACTGAGGGACACAGAATTGTTACTGAGGGACACAGAACCGTTACTTAGGGCCACAGAAAAATTACTTAGGGACAGAGAAACGTTACTTAGGGACAGAGAAACGTTACTTAGGGACACAGAATTGTTACTCAGGGACAGACACAGAATTGTTACTGAGGGACACAGAATTGTTACTGATGGACACAGAACTGTTACTGAGGGCCACAGAACTGTTACTGAGGGCCACAGAACTGTTACTTAGGACCACAGAAACGTTACTTAGGGCCACAGAAACGTTACTTAGGGCCACAGAAACGTTACTTAGGGCCACAGAAACGTTACTTAGGGCAACAGAATTGTTACTTAGGGCCACAGAAACGTTACTTAGGGACACAGAATTGTTACTCAGGGACAGACACAGAATTGTTACTGAGGGACACAGAATTGTTACTGAGGGACACAGAATTGTTACTCAGGGACACTGAATTGTTACTCAGGGACACAGAATTGTTACTGAGGGACACAGAACTGTTACTGAGGGCCACAGAATTGTTACTGAGGGACACAGATTTGTTACTGAGGGACACAGATTTGTTACTAAGGGCCACAGAAACGTTACATAGGGCCACAGAAACGTTACATAGGGCCACAGAATCGTTACTTAGGGCCACAGAAACGTTACTTAGGGCCACAAAATTGTTACTTAGGGACAGACACAGAATTGTTACTGAGGGACACAGAATTGTTACTGAGGGACACAGAACCGTTACTTAGGGCCACATAAATGTTACTTAGGGCCACAGAATTGTTACTCAGGGACAGACACAGAATTGTTACTGAGGGATATAGAATTGTTACTGAGGGACACAGAACCGTTACTTAGGGCCACAGAAACGTTACTTAGGGCCACAGAAACGTTACTTAGGGACAGACACAGAATTGTTACTGAGGGACACAGATTTGTTACTGAGGGCCACAGAAACGTTACTTAGGGCCACAGAATCGTTACTTAGGGCCACAGAAACGTTACTTAGGGCCACAGAAACTTTACTTAGGGCCACAGAATTGTTACTTAGGGATACAGAATTGTTACTCAGGGACAGACACAGAATTGTTACTGAGGGATACAGAATTGTTACTGAGGGACACAGAATTGTTACTGAGGGCCACAGAACCGTTACTTAGGGCCACAGAAACGTTACTTAGGGACACAGAATTGTTACTCAGGGACAGACACAGAATTGTTACTGAGGGATATAGAATTGTTACTGAGGGACACAGAACCGTTACTTAGGGCCACAGAAACGTTACTTAGGGCCACAGAAACGTTACTTAGGGACAGACACAGAATTGTTACTGAGGGACACAGATTTGTTACTGAGGGCCACAGAAACTTTACTTAGGGCCACAGAATCGTTACTTAGGGCCACAGAAACGTTACTTAGGGCCACAGAAACTTTACTTAGGGCCACAGAATTGTTACTTAGGGATACAGAATTGTTACTCAGGGACAGACACAGAATTGTTACTGAGGGATACAGAATTGTTACTGAGGGACACAGAATTGTTACTGAGGGCCACAGAACCGTTACTTAGGGCCACAGAAACGTTACTTAGGGACACAGAATTGTTACTCAGGGACAGACACAGAATTGTTACTGAGGGATACAGAAATGTTACTGAGGGACACAGAACCGTTACTTAGGGCCACAGAAACGTTACTTAGGGCCACAGAAACGTTACTTAGGGCTACAGAAACGTTACTTAGGGCCACAAAATTGTTACTTAGGGACAGACACAGAATTGTTACTGAGGGACACAGAAACGTTACTTAGGGCCACAGAAACGTTACTTAGGGCCACAGAAACGTTACTTAGGGCTACAGAAACGTTACTTAGGGCCACAGAATCGTTACTTAGGGCCACAGAATCGTTACTTAGGGCCACAGAAACGTTACTTAGGGACACAGAAACGTTACTTAGGGACACAGAATTGTTACTCAGGGACAGAAACAGATTTGTTACTGAGGGACACAGAATTGTTACTGAGGGACACAGAAACGTTACTTAGGGCCACAGAAACGGTACTTAGGGCCACAGAAACGTTACTTAGGGACACAGAATTGTTACTTATGGACAGACACAGAATTGTTACTGAGGGACACAGAATTGTTACTGTGGGCCACAGAACCGTTATTTAGGGCCACAGAAACGTTACTTAGGGCCACAGAAACGTTACTTAGGGCCACAGAAACGTTACTTAGGGCCACAGAATCGTTACTTAGGGCCACAGAATCGTTACTTAGGGCCACAGAATCGTTACTTAGGGCCACAGAAACGTTACTTAGGGACACAGAATTGTTACTGAGGGACACAGAATTGTTACTGAGGGACACAGAACTGTTACTGAGGGACACAGAACTGTTACTGAGGGCCACAGAAACGTTACTTAGGGCCACAGAAACGTTACTTAGGGCCACAGAAACGTTACTTAGGGCCACAAAATTGTTACTTAGGGCCACATAAATGTTACTTAGGGCCACAGAAACGTTACTTAGGGACACAGAATTGTTACTCAGGGACAGACACAGAATTGTTACTCAGGGACACAGAATTGTTACTCAGGGACACAGAATTGTTACTGAGGGACACAGAATTGTTACTGAGGGCCACAGAACTGTTACTTAGGGCCACAGAAACGTTACTCAGGGACACAGAATTGTTACTGAGGGACACAGATTTGTTACTGAGGGCCACAGAAACGTTACTTAGGGCCACAGAATCGTTACTTAGGGCCACAGAAACGTTACTTAGGGCCACAGAAACTTTACTTAGGGCCACAGAATTGTTACTTAGGGATACAGAATTGTTACTCAGGGACAGACACAGAATTGTTACTGAGGGATACAGAATTGTTACTGAGGGACACAGAATTGTTACTGAGGGCCACAGAACCGTTACTTAGGGCCACAGAAACGTTACTTAGGGACACAGAATTGTTACTCAGGGACAGACACAGAATTGTTACTGAGGGATATAGAATTGTTACTGAGGGACACAGAACCGTTACTTAGGGCCACAGAAACGTTACTTAGGGCCACAGAAACGTTACTTAGGGACAGACACAGAATTGTTACTGAGGGACACAGATTTGTTACTGAGGGCCACAGAAACTTTACTTAGGGCCACAGAATCGTTACTTAGGGCCACAGAAACGTTACTTAGGGCCACAGAAACTTTACTTAGGGCCACAGAATTGTTACTTAGGGATACAGAATTGTTACTCAGGGACAGACACAGAATTGTTACTGAGGGATACAGAATTGTTACTGAGGGACACAGAATTGTTACTGAGGGCCACAGAACCGTTACTTAGGGCCACAGAAACGTTACTTAGGGACACAGAATTGTTACTCAGGGACAGACACAGAATTGTTACTGAGGGATACAGAAATGTTACTGAGGGACACAGAACCGTTACTTAGGGCCACAGAAACGTTACTTAGGGCCACAGAAACGTTACTTAGGGCTACAGAAACGTTACTTAGGGCCACAAAATTGTTACTTAGGGACAGACACAGAATTGTTACTGAGGGACACAGAAACGTTACTTAGGGCCACAGAAACGTTACTTAGGGCCACAGAAACGTTACTTAGGGCTACAGAAACGTTACTTAGGGCCACAGAATCGTTACTTAGGGCCACAGAATCGTTACTTAGGGCCACAGAAACGTTACTTAGGGACACAGAAACGTTACTTAGGGACACAGAATTGTTACTCAGGGACAGAAACAGATTTGTTACTGAGGGACACAGAATTGTTACTGAGGGACACAGAAACGTTACTTAGGGCCACAGAAACGGTACTTAGGGCCACAGAAACGTTACTTAGGGACACAGAATTGTTACTTAGGGACAGACACAGAATTGTTACTGAGGGACACAGAATTGTTACTGTGGGCCACAGAACCGTTATTTAGGGCCACAGAAACGTTACTTAGGGCCACAGAAACGTTACTTAGGGCCACAGAAACGTTACTTAGGGCCACAGAATCGTTACTTAGGGCCACAGAATCGTTACTTAGGGCCACAGAATCATTACTTAGGGCCACAGAAACGTTACTTAGGGACACAGAATTGTTACTGAGGGACACAGAATTGTTACTGAGGGACACAGAACTGTTACTGAGGAACACAGAACTGTTACTGAGGGCCACAGAAACGTTACTTAGGGCCACAGAAACGTTACTTAGGGCCACAGAAACGTTACTTAGGGCCACAAAATTGTTACTTAGGGCCACATAAATGTTACTTAGGGCCACAGAAACGTTACTTAGGGACACAGAATTGTTACTCAGGGACAGACACAGAATTGTTACTCAGGGACACAGAATTGTTACTCAGGGACACAGAATTGTTACTGAGGGACACAGAATTGTTACTGAGGGCCACAGAACTGTTACTTAGGGCCACAGAAACGTTACTCAGGGACACAGAATTGTTACTGAGGGACACAGATTTGTTACTGAGGGCCACAGAAACGTTACTTAGGGCCACAGAATCGTTACTTAGGGCCACAGAAACGTTACTTAGGGCCACAGAAACTTTACTTAGGGCCACAGAATTGTTACTTAGGGATACAGAATTGTTACTCAGGGACAGACACAGAATTGTTACTGAGGGATACAGAATTGTTACTGAGGGACACAGAATTGTTACTGAGGGCCACAGAACCGTTACTTAGGGCCACAGAAACGTTACTTAGGGACACAGAATTGTTACTCAGGGACAGACACAGAATTGTTACTGAGGGATATAGAATTGTTACTGAGGGACACAGAACCGTTACTTAGGGCCACAGAAACGTTACTTAGGGCCACAGAAACGTTACTTAGGGACAGACACAGAATTGTTACTGAGGGACACAGATTTGTTACTGAGGGCCACAGAAACTTTACTTAGGGCCACAGAATCGTTACTTAGGGCCACAGAAACGTTACTTAGGGCCACAGAAACTTTACTTAGGGCCACAGAATTGTTACTTAGGGATACAGAATTGTTACTCAGGGACAGACACAGAATTGTTACTGAGGGATACAGAATTGTTACTGAGGGACACAGAATTGTTACTGAGGGCCACAGAACCGTTACTTAGGGCCACAGAAACGTTACTTAGGGACACAGAATTGTTACTCAGGGACAGACACAGAATTGTTACTGAGGGATACAGAAATGTTACTGAGGGACACAGAACCGTTACTTAGGGCCACAGAAACGTTACTTAGGGCCACAGAAACGTTACTTAGGGCTACAGAAACGTTACTTAGGGCCACAAAATTGTTACTTAGGGACAGACACAGAATTGTTACTGAGGGACACAGAAACGTTACTTAGGGCCACAGAAACGTTACTTAGGGCCACAGAAACGTTACTTAGGGCTACAGAAACGTTACTTAGGGCCACAGAATCGTTACTTAGGGCCACAGAATCGTTACTTAGGGCCACAGAAACGTTACTTAGGGACACAGAAACGTTACTTAGGGACACAGAATTGTTACTCAGGGACAGAAACAGATTTGTTACTGAGGGACACAGAATTGTTACTGAGGGACACAGAAACGTTACTTAGGGCCACAGAAACGGTACTTAGGGCCACAGAAACGTTACTTAGGGACACAGAATTGTTACTTAGGGACAGACACAGAATTGTTACTGAGGGACACAGAATTGTTACTGTGGGCCACAGAACCGTTATTTAGGGCCACAGAAACGTTACTTAGGGCCACAGAAACGTTACTTAGGGCCACAGAAACGTTACTTAGGGCCACAGAATCGTTACTTAGGGCCACAGAATCGTTACTTAGGGCCACAGAATCGTTACTTAGGGCCACAGAAACGTTACTTAGGGACACAGAATTGTTACTGAGGGACACAGAATTGTTACTGAGGGACACAGAACTGTTACTGAGGGACACAGAACTGTTACTGAGGGCCACAGAAACGTTACTTAGGGCCACAGAAACGTTACTTAGGGCCACAGAAACGTTACTTAGGGCCACAAAATTGTTACTTAGGGCCACATAAATGTTACTTAGGGCCACAGAAACGTTACTTAGGGACACAGAATTGTTACTCAGGGACAGACACAGAATTGTTACTCAGGGACACAGAATTGTTACTCAGGGACACAGAATTGTTACTGAGGGACACAGAATTGTTACTGAGGGCCACAGAACTGTTACTTAGGGCCACAGAAACGTTACTCAGGGACACAGAATTGTTACTGAGGGACACAGATTTGTTACTAAGGGCCACAGAAACGTTACTTAGGGCCACAGAAACGTTACATAGGGCCACAGAATCGTTACTTAGGGCCACAGAAACGTTACTTAGGGCCACAAAATTGTTACTTAGGGACAGACACAGAATTGTTACTGAGGGACACAGAATTGTTACTGAGGGACACAGAACCGTTACTTAGGGCCACAGAAATGTTACTTAGGGCCACAGAAACGTTACTTAGGGACAGACACAGAATTGTTACTGAGGGACACAGATTTGTTACTGAGGGCCACAGAAACGTTACTTAGGGCCACAGAATCGTTACTTAGGGCCACATAAACGTTACTTAGGGCCACAGAAACTTTACTTAGGGCCACAGAATTGTTACTTAGGGATACAGAATTGTTACTCAGGGACAGACACAGAATTGTTACTGAGGGCCACAGAATTGTTACTTAGGGCCACATAAACGTTACTTAGGGCCACAGAAACGTTACTTAGGGACACAGAATTGTTACTCAGGGACAGACACAGAATTGTTACTGAGGGACACAGAATTGTTACTGAGGGACACAGATTTGTTACTAAGGGCCACAGAAACGTTACTTAGGGCCACAGAAACGTTACATAGGGCCACAGAATCGTTACTTAGGGCCACAGAAACGTTACTTAGGGGCACAAAATTGTTACTTAGGGACAGACACAGAATTGTTACTGAGGGACACAGAATTGTTACTGAGGGACACAGAACCGTTACTTAGGGCCACAGAAATGTTACTTAGGGCCACAGAATTGTTACTCAGGGACAGACACAGAATTGTTACTGAGGGACACAGAAACGTTACTTAGGGCCACTGAAACGTTACTTAGGGCTACAGAAACGTTACTTAGGGCCACAGAAACGTTACTTAGGGACACAGAAACGTTACTTAGGGACACAGAATTGTTACTCAGGGACAGACACAGAATTGTTACTGAGGGACACAGAAACGTTACTTAGGGCCACTGAAACATTACTTAGGGCCACAGAAACGTTACTTAGGGCCACATAATTGTTACTTAGGGACAGACACAGAATTGTTACTGAGGGACACAGAATTGTTACTGAGGGACACAGATCCGTTACTTAGGGCCACAGAAACGTTACTTAGGGACACAGAAACGTTACTTAGGGCTACAGAAACGTTACTTAGGGCCACAGAAACGTTACTTAGGGCTACAGAAACGTTACTTAGGGCCACAGAAACGTTACTTAGGGCTACAGAAATGTTACTTAGGGCCACAGAATCGTTACTTAGGGCCACAGAATCGTTACTTAGGGCCACAGAAACGTTACTTAGGGCCACAGAAACGTTACTTAGGGCTACAGAAATGTTACTTAGGGCCACAGAATCGTTACTTAGGGACACAGAAACGTTACTTAGGGACACAGAATTGTTACTGAGGGACACAGAATTGTTACTGAGGGACACAGAATTGTTACTGAGGGCCACAGAACCGTTACTTAGGGCCACATAAACGTTACTCAGGGACACAGAATTGTTACTCAGGGACAGACACAGAATTGTTACTGAGGGACACAGATTTGTTACTAAGGGCCACAGAAACGTTACTTAGGGCCACAGAAACGTTACATATTGCCACAGAATCGTTACTTAGGGCCACAGAAACGTTACTTAGGGCTACAGAAACGTTACTTAGGGCCACAGAATTGTTACTTAGGGCCACATAAATGTTACTTAGGGCCACAGAAACGTTACTTAGGGACACAGAATTGTTACTCAGGGACAGACACAGAATTGTTACTGAGGGACACAGATTTGTTACTGAGGGCCACAGAAACGTTACTAAGGGCCACAGAAACGTTACTTAGGGACACAGAATTGTTACTCAGGGACAGACACAGAATTGTTACTCAGGGACAGACACACAATTGTTACTCAGGGACATAGAATTGTTACCGAGGGACACAGAATTGTTACTGAGGGACACAGAATTGCTACTCAGGGACACAGAATTGTTACTGAGGGACACAGAATTGTTACTCAGGGACACAGAATTGTTACTGAGGGACACAGAATTGTTACTGAGGGACACAGAATTGTTACTGAGGGACACAGAATTGTTACTCATGGACACATAATTGTTACTGAGGAACACAGAATTGTTACTGAGGGACACAGAATTGTTACTGAGGGCCACAGAACTGTTACTTAGGGCCACAGAAACGTTACTCAGGGACACAGAATTGTTACTCAGGGACAGACACAGAATTGTTACTGAGGGCCACAGATTTGTTACTGAGGGCCACAGAAACGTTACTTAGGGCCACAGAAACGTTACATAGGGCCACAGAATCGTTACTTAGGGCTACAGAAACGTTACTTAGGGACACAGAAACGTTACTGAGGGACACATAATTGTTACTCAGGGACAGACACAGAATTGTTACTGAGGGACACAGAATTGTTACTGAGGGCCACAGAACTGTTACTGAGGGCCACAGAACTGTTACTTAGGGCCACAGAATCGTTACTTAGAGCCACAGAAACGTTACTTAGGGACACAGAAACGTTACTTAGGGACACAGAATTGTTACTCAGGGACAGACACAGAATTGTTACTCAGGGACACAGAATTGTTACTGAGGGCCACAGAACTGTTACTGAGGGCCACAGAACTGTTACTTAGGGCCACAGAAACGTTACTTAGGGCCACAGAAACGTTACTTAGGGCTACAGAAACGTTACTTAGGGCCACAGAATCGTTACTTAGGGCCACAGAAACGTTACTTAGGGACACAGAAACGTTACTCAGGGACACAGAATTGTTACTCAGGGACAGACAGAGAATTGTTACTGAGGGACACAGAACTGTTACTGAGGGCCACAGAACTGTTTCTGAGGGCCACAGAACTGTTTTTTAGGGCCACAGAAACGTTACTTAGGGCCACAGAAACGTTACTTAGGGCCACAGAAACGTTACTTAGGGCCACAGAATCATTACTTAGGGCCACAGAAACGTTACTTAGGGACACAGAAACGTTACTTAGGGACACAGAATTGTTACTGAGGGACACAGAATTGTTACTGAGGGACACAGAATTGTTACTGAGGGCCACAGAACTGTTACTTAGGGCCACATAAACGTTACTCAGGGACACAGAATTGTTACTCAGGGACAGACACAGAATTGTTACTGAGGGACACAGATTTGTTACTAAGGGCCACAGAAACGTTACTTAGGGCCACAGAAACGTTACATATTGCCACAGAATCGTTACTTAGGGCCACAGAAACGTTACTTAGGGCTACAGAAACGTTACTTAGGGCCACAGAATTGTTACTTAGGGCCACATAAATGTTACTTAGGGCCACAGAAACGTTACTTAGGGACACAGAATTGTTACTCAGGGACAGACACAGAATTGTTACTGAGGGACACAGATTTGTTACTGAGGGCCACAGAAACGTTACTAAGGGCCACAGAAACGTTACTTAGGGACACAGAATTGTTACTCAGGGACAGACACAGAATTGTTACTCAGGGACAGACACACAATTGTTACTCAGGGACATAGAATTGTTACCGAGGGACACAGAATTGTTACTGAGGGACACAGAATTGCTACTCAGGGACACAGAATTGTTACTCATGGACACATAATTGTTACTGAGGAACACAGAATTGTTACTGAGGGACACAGAATTGTTACTGAGGGCCACAGAACTGTTACTTAGGGCCACAGAAACGTTACTCAGGGACACAGAATTGTTACTCAGGGACAGACACAGAATTGTTACTGAGGGCCACAGATTTGTTACTGAGGGCCACAGAAACGTTACTTAGGGCCACAGAAATGTTACATAGGGCCACAGAATCGTTACTTAGGGCCACAGAAACGTTACTTAGGGCCACAAAATTGTTACTTAGGGACAGACACAGAATTGTTACTGAGGGACACAGAATTGTTACTGAGGGACACAGAACCGTTACTTAGGGCCACAGAAATGTTACTTAGGGCCACAGAATTGTTACTCAGGGACAGACACAGAATTGTAACTGAGGGATACAGAATTGTTACTGAGGGACACAGAAACGTTACTTAGGGCCACAGAAACGTTACTTAGGGACAGACACAGAATTGTTTCTGAGGGCCACAGAAACGTTACTGAGGGCCACAGAAACGTTACTTAGGGCCACAGAATCGTTACTTAGGGCCACAGAAACATTACTTAGGGCCACAGAATCGTTACTTAGGGCCACAGAAACGTTACTTAGGGCCACAGAAACGTTACTTAGGACCACAGAATTGTTACTTAGGGACAGACACAGAATTGTTACTGAGAGACACAGAATTGTTACTGAGGGCCACAGAACCGTTACTTAGGGCCACATAAACATTACTTAGGGCCACAGAATTGTTACTCAGGGACAGACACAGAATTGTTACTGAGGGATACAGAATTGTTACTGAGGGACACAGAACCGTTACTTAGGGCCACAGAAACATTACTTAGGGCCACAGAATTGTTACTTAGGGACAGACACAGAATTGTTATTGAGGGACACAGATTTGTTACTGAGGGCCACAGAAACGTTACTTAGGGCCACAGAAACGTTACTTAGGGCCACAGAATCTTTACTTAGGGCCACAGAATTGTTACTTAGGGACAGACACAGAATTGTTACTGAGGGACACAGAATTGTTACTGAGGGCCACAGAACCGTTACTTAGGGCCACAGAAACGTTACTTAGGGACACAGAAACGTTACTTAGGGCCACAGAATCGTTACTTAGGGCCACAGAAATGTTACTTAGGACCACAGAAACTATACTTAGGGCCACATAATTGTTACTTAGGGAAACAGAATTGTTACTCAGGGACACAGAATTGTTACTTAGGGCCACAGAAACGTTACTTAGGGACACAGAAAAGTTACTTAGGGACACAGAATTGTTACTCAGGGACAGACACAGAATTGTTACTGAGGGCCACAGAACTGTTACTGAGGGCCACAGAACTGTTACTTAGGGCCACAGAAACGTTACTTAGGGCCACAGAAACGTTACTTAGGGCTACAGAAACGTTACTTAGGGCCACAGAATCGTTACTTAGGGCCACAGAAACGTTACTTAGGGACACAGAAACGTTACTTAGGGACACAGAATTGTTACTCAGGGACAGACACAGAATTGTTACTGAGGGACACAGAATTGTTACTGAGGGCCACAGAACTGTTACCTAGGGCCACAGAACTGTTACTTAGGGCCACAGAAACGTTACTTAGGGCCACAGAAACGTTACTTAGGGCCACAGAAACGTTACTTAGGGCTACAGAAACGTTACTTAGGGCCACAGAATCGTTACTTAGGGCCACAGAATTGTTACTGAGGGACACAGAATTGTTACTGAGGGACACAGAACCGTTACTTAGGGCCACAGAAATGTTACTTAGGGCCACAGAATTGTTACTCAGGGACAGACACAGAATTGTAACTGAGGGATACAGAATTGTTACTGAGGGACACAGAAACGTTACTTAGGTCCACAGAAACGTTACTTAGGGCCACAGAAACTTTACTTAGGGCCACAGAATTGTTACTCAGGGACAGACACAGAATTGTTACTGAGGGATACAGAATTGTTACTGAGGGACACAGAACCGTTACTTAGGGCCACAGAAACATTACTTAGGGCCACAGAATTGTTACTTAGGGACAGACACAGAATTGTTACTGAGGGACACAGATTTGATACTGAGGGCCACAGAAACGTTACTTAGGGCCACAGAAACGTTACTTAGGGCCACAGAATCTTTACTTAGGGCCACAGAACTGTTACTTAGGGCCACAGAAACGTTACTTAGGGCTACAGAAACGTTACTTAGGGCCACAGAATCGTTACATAGGGCCACAGAAACGTTACTTAGGGACACAGAAACGTTACTTAGGGACACAGAATTGTTACTCAGGGACAGACACAGAATTGTTACTGAGGGACACAGAATTGTTACTGAGGGCCACAGAACTGTTACCTAGGGCCACAGAACTGTTACTTAGGGCCACAGAAACGTTACTTAGGGCCACAGAAACGTTACTTAGGGCCACAGAAACGTTACTTAGGGCCACAGAAACGTTACTTAGGGCTACAGAAACGTTACTTAGGGCCACAGAATCGTTACTTAGGGCCACAGAATCGTTACTTAGGGCCACAGAATTGTTACTGAGGGACACAGAATTGTTACTGAGGGACACAGAACCGTTACTTAGGGCCACAGAAATGTTACTTAGGGCCACAGAATTGTTACTCAAGGACAGACACAGAATTGTAACTGAGGGATACAGAATTGTTACTGAGGGACACAGAAACGTTACTTAGGGCCACAGAAACGTTACTTAGGGCCACAGAAACGTTACTTAGGGCCACCGAATTGTTACTCAGGGACAGACACAGAATTGTTACTGAGGGATACAGAATTGTTACTGAGGGACACAGAACCGTTACTTAGGGCCACAGAAACATTACTTAGGGCCACAGAATTGTTACTTAGGGACAGACACTGAGGGACACAGATTTGATACTGAGGGCCACAGAAACGTTACTTAGGGCCACAGAAACGTTACTTAGGGCCACAGAATCTTTACTTAGGGCCACAGAATTGTTACTTAGGGACAGACACAGAATTGTTACTGAGGGACACAGAATTGTTACTGAGGGCCACACAACCGTTACTTAGGGCCACAGAAACGTTACTTAGGGCCACAGAAACGTTACTTAGGGCCACAGAATTGTTACTTAGGGACAGACACAGAATTGTTACTGAGGGACACAGAATTGTTACTGAGGGCCACAGAACCGTTACTTAGGGCCACAGAAACTTTACTTAGGGACACAGAAACGTTACTTAGGGCCACAGAATCGTTACTTAGGGCCACAGAAATGTTACTTAGGGCCACAGAAACTTTACTTAGGGCCACAGAAACTTTACTTAGGGCCACAGAATTGTTACTTAGGGACACAGAAATGTTACTCAGGGACAGACACAGAATTGTTACTGAGGGATACAGAATTGTTACTGAGGGACACAGAATTGTTACTGAGGGCCACAGAACCGTTACTTAGGGCCACAGAAAAGTTACTTAGGGACACAGAATTGTTACTCAGGGACAGACACAGAATTGTTACTGAGGGATACAGAATTGTTACTGAGGGACACATAACCGTTACTTAGGGCCACAGAAACGTTACTTAGGGACACAGAAACGTTACTTAGGGACACAGAAACGTTACTTAGGGCTACAGAAACGTTACTTAGGGCCACAGAAACGTTACTTAGGGACACAGAAACGTTACTTAGGGCTACAGAAACGTTACTTAGGGCCACAGAAACGTTACTTAGGGCTACAGAAACGTTACTTAGGGCCACAGAATCGTTACTTAGGGCCACAGAATCGTTACTTAGGGCCACAGAAACGTTACTTAGGGACACAGAAACGTTACTTAGGGCCACAGAATTGTTACTCAGGGACAGACACAGAATTGTTACTGAGGGACACAGAATTGTTACTGAGGGCCACAGAACTGTTACTGAGGGCCACAGAACTGTTACTTAGGGCCACAGAAACATTACTTAGGGCCACAGAAACGTTACTTAGGGCTACAGAAACGTTACTTAGGGCCACAGAATCGTTACTTAGGGCCACAGAATCGTTACTTAGGGCCACAGAAACGTTACTTAGGGACACAGAATTGTTACTCAGGGACAGACACAGAATTGTTACTGAGGGACACAGATTTGTTACTGAGGGCCACAGAAACGTTACTTAGGGCCACAGAAACGTTACTTAGGGACACAGAATTGTTACTCAGGGACAGACACAGAATTGTTACTCAGGGACAGACACACAATTGTTACTGAGGGACATAGAATTGTTACTGAGGGACACAGAATTGTTACTGAGGGACACAGAATTGTTACTCAGGGACACAGAATTGTTACTGAGGGACACAGAATTGTTACTCAGGGACACAGAATTGTTACTGAGGGACACAGAATTGTTACTGAGGGACACAGAACTGTTACTTAGGGCCACAGAAACGTTACTCAGGGACACAGAATTGTTACTCAGGGACAGACACAGAATTGTTACTCAGGGACACAGAATCGTTTAATTAAAGAGTATGTCAGACAACATGCAGAGGAGTGGCAGAGGAGGCAATGTTTTAGGAGCGAGCAGACGTGGCAGCAGAGGAAGGGGTCGAGGCAGCACTATTCACAGCCAGAGGCCAGTGCTCCCGGTGTCATCCAGCGGTCGTGTCTCCACCGACAACCCTGCCGTCATCGATTGGTTGGCTCGGTCGTCTTCCTCTTCCCAGGTCACCTCTGACACCTACAGCCAATGGTCGGTGGGTACGTCAGACACAACCGTTAGTTGGCATGGCCCGGGAGCAAGCCCACTGAAATCACGTGTCCTCTACCTGCCCCTGTCCTTTGGTGTTCCCTCACCAAGCGAAGTATCGCATGCTGTGGGCTCAGCCCCACTGTACAGTGAGGAAGAGCTAACAGAGGGTGGTCAGGAACGGGGGGAGACATCCGCCTCTTCAGCAGCCAGGCGAAGAAGTACTGGCGAGGAGAGTGGCTCGGTAGCCGGTCTAGAGACAGGTCTGTCTCCTGACCCACACGCAGCCGAGGGGGCTAGTAGTGAGGCGGAGACCCTAATTGATGATGATGAGTCTGATCGCACTTGGCAGCCTCGTCGTCATCAGGCTATTGCTTCCGCATCATCAGGAGAAGAGGGTGGCGGCTTGGCAGCGAGGAAAACAGTCGGTGGGTTGCCCAGGAGGCAGCAGGGTCGCAGCAGTGTCAGTGGAGGCAAACGGCCACGGAGTACAGCACCAGCTCCACTGCAGCCTACCACCACGGCCAGTAGTGGTGCCGGTGTGCACGGAGGAAGCAGCAGTCAGCCAGTGAGGAGTATCGGGGGCAAAGTTTCCTACTCGGCGGTGTGGCAATTTTTTGTCAAGCCGCCCGAGGAAGTAAACGTAGCCGTATGTCGACTATGTGGCCAGAAAGTCAAGCGTGGCCAGGGGGCCCATGGTGGGACTACAGCGTTGCGGCAGCATATGCAGCATCGCCATTTGGTGGCCTGGGAAAACCGTGATAAAGATACGGCGGTTCTGCCTGCCCCAGCCCCCGCTCCATCACCCGCTCCGTTACTTGCTCCGTCACCCGACGTCAATCACCCTCTATCAGCCAGTCAAGGCTCCAACACCTCTGCTGAGGGGAGTTGTCGCTCGTTGGCATCTTCCGCTCGTTCAGATGCTCCTTCTCCTGCTACTCCTCTTCACGGATTCCGTCAGCAGTCTTTCTTGGAATCTGTTTCCAAGAGACAACAGTTTGCGAGCACGCACCCGACGGTGCAAAAGCTGAACGTCCTCCTGTCCAAGTTGCTGGTGCTGCAGTCCCTCCCTTTCCAAGTGGTGGACTCAGCACCTTTCCGAGAAATGATGGCTTGTGCCGCGCCGCGGTGGAGAGTGCCAAGCCGTCATTTCTTTGCCAAAAAGGCAGTGCCAGCCCTGCATTCACATGTAGAAGAGATGGTGGGCCAGTCTTTGAGCATGTCGGTCTCTGCCAAAGTGCACGGCAGCGCCGACGTGTGGAGCTGTAACTACGGTCAGGGACAGTACATGTCATTTACGGCCCACTGGGTGAACGTGGTGCCGGCACAGCCGCACCAGCAACTTGGACAGGTCACGCCGCTTTTGACTCCACGTTTGCACGTCCTTGGTCCACAAAAGATGTCCGATCCACCACCTCTTCTTCCGCCGTGTCCTCAGCCGCCACCCCCGTGCCAAGTCCCATTACCCGACCGACATATCACATGTGCAGGGCGCAACGGTGTCACGCTGTGCTGCACCTGGTATGCCTTGGCGAACGTAGTCACACAGGGGAGGAATTTCTCAGTGTAATGAACAGAGAAATCGACAGATGGCTGTCTCCGCGCAAACTGAAAATCAGAACCATGTTGACCGACAACGGAAAGAACATGGTGTCTGCTCTGCGTCAAGGAAGGTTGTGCCATGCGCCATGCATGGCTCACGTGTTCAATCTGGTTGTCAAGCGGTTCCTAAAATCCACCATCCCACTGCAAGACATCCTTAAAATGTCACGTAAACTTTGCATGCATTTCAGCCATTCCTACACCGCAAAGCACACCCTCCTTGAGCTGCAGCGGCAGAACGGAATTGCACAGCATCGCCTGATCTGCGACGTTGCAACAAGGTGGAATTCAACCCTACACATGTTTGACCGCCTTTACGAACAGCGAAAGGCCATCACCGATTTCCTGATGTTACAAGCGGATAAAGGTACTCCCCTGTGTAACTTCGATGTCAGCCATTGGCAGCTCATGCGTGACACCTGCCGCTTGCTCAGGCCCTTTGAGGAGGCCACGCTATTCGTGAGTCGGCAGGACTATGGGATGAACGACGTCATTCCTCTGTTGCACGTCCTGGAACAAATGCTGTTAACAATGGCTGGTCAGGGTGCGGTAGACGTGGCGCACAGATCTCAACGCCACATGACCCCTGTGGGGGCAGGACAGGAAGAAGAGGAGGAGGTAGAGGAGGAAATTTGTGCTCAGGAATTATTGAGTGAAATGGGTGGTTTTTCCACTCAGCGGACAGGAGTGGAGGAGCAGGAGCATCTGGTAGAGGAGGAGGAGGAGGAGACAGAGGACCCAGACGCACCGTGGCAGTATGCTGTGGAGATGGAGGCAGGGAGTCCCTCGCATTCCTTGGCACAAATGGCCCATAGCATGCTCGGTTGCTTGCGTAGCGACAGCCGAATAATAACCATCAGACAGAGAGATGACTTTTGGCTGTCCACGTTGTTGGACCCTCGCTACCGTTCAAAAATGGTGGCCTTTTTCACACCTGCTGAGAGGGAGGCCAAAATAACGTACTATAAAAACCACCTATGTAGTCAGTTGGTCTCTGCCTTTGTGCGCCAACGTCCATCCTCAGACACTGTGGGCCCTGTGCGCTCGCGTTCCGCTGCCATGGCAGCAGGGGAGGGGTGGGGTGGTAGGAGCAGTGGCAGCTCCACCAGCAGCGGCTGCCTCAGTCTGCAGTCGATGATGAGTAGCTTTCTTCACCAGCGCAGTGAGGAAACTACTAACCAGCCGCAGCAGCAGCAGCAGCAGCATCAGGTGGACCTGGAGCAGGACCTCAAACAACAGGCTTGGGCCTACTTGGACAGCACCCTGCCAACCGAGGTAGACAATCCCCTTGACTACTGGGCAACGAAACTTGACCTTTGGCCCCAACTAGCTGAATTTGCCCTTGAAAGGCTGTCATGCCCGGCCAGTAGCGTGGCATCTGAGCGCGTGTTTAGTGCGGCAGGAGGTATTGTAACTCCGCGGAGGACACGACTGTCCACCCAAAGTGTGGAGAGACTCACGTTTGTGAAAATGAATCAGGCGTGGATTAGTCTGGATTTCAAACCACCAGTTCCTGACACAACTGACTAAATCCGCCATGAATCATGCTGCTGCCATGTGCCACTTTCAGGTCTCCTCACACTGCTGGTGTGTTCAATTTTTTGACATAGGGTGCTGGCAGATTACGGGCCTCCCATAGCTGCTGCCAGGCCCCTAATCTGCCATGGGCCCCTATACCGCCTCCTCATGCTGCTGCCAGGTCCACAGTCTCTCATGGGTCCCTGTACGGCCTCCCATTGCTGCTGTCTCCATCGCCACACTCTGCCATGTGCCACTTTCAGGTCTCCTCACACACTGCTGGTGTGTTCAATTTTTTGACATAGGGTGCTGGCAGATTACGGGCCTCCCATAGCTGCTGCCAGGCCCCTAATCTGCCATGGGTCCCTGTACCGCCTCCTCATGCTGCTGCCAGGTCCACAGTCTCTCATGGGTCCCTGTACAGCCTCCCATTGCTGCTGTCTCCATCGCCACACTCTGCCATGTGCCACTTTCAGGTCTCCTCACACACTGCTGGTGTGTTCAATTTTTGGTCATAGGGCGCTGGCAGATTACGGGCCTCCTATAGCTGCTGCCAGGCCCCTAATCTGCCATGGGCCCCTATACCGCCTCCTCATGCTGCTGCCAGGTTCACAGTCTCTCATGGGTCCCTGTACGGCCTCCCATTGCTGCTGTCTCCATCGCCACACTCTGCCATGTGCCACTTTCAGGTCTCCTCACACACTGCTGGTGTGTTCAATTTTTTGACATAGGGTGCTGGCAGATTACGGGCCTCCCATAGCTGCTGCCAGGCCCCTAATCTGCCATGGGCCCCTATACCGCCTCTTCATGCTGCTGCCAGGTCCAGAGTCTCTCATGGGTCCCTGTACGGCCTCCCATTGCTGCTGTCTCTATCGCCACACTCTGCCATGTGCCACTTTCAGGTCTCCTCACACACTGCTGGTGTGTTCAATTTTTGGTCATAGGGTGCTGGCAGATTACAGGCCTCCTATAGCTGCTGCCAGGCCCCTAATCTGCCATGGGCCCCTATACCACCTCCTCATGCTGCTGCCAGGTCCACAGTCTCTCATGGGTCCCTGTACGGCCTCCCATTGCTGCTGTCTCCATCGCCACACTCTGCCATGTGCCACTTTCAGGTCTCCTCACACACTGCTGGTGTGTTCAATTTTTTGACATAGGGTGCTGGCAGATTACGGGCCTCCCATAGCTGCTGCCAGGCCCCTAATCTGCCATGGGCCCCTATACCGCCTCCTCATGCTGCTGCCAGGTCCAGAGTCTCTCATGGGTCCCTGTACGGCCTCCCATTGCTGCTGTCTCCATCGCCACACTCTGCCATGTGCCACTTTCAGGTCTCCTCACACACTGCTGGTGTGTTCAATTTTTTGACATAGGGTGCTGGCAGATTACGGGCCTCCCATAGCTGCTACCAGGCCCCTAATCTGCCATGGGCCCCTATACCGCCTCCTCATGCTGCTGCCAGGTCCACAGTGTCTCATGGGTCCCTGTACGGCCTCCCATTGCTGCTGTCTCCATCGCCACACTCTGCCATGTGCCACTTTCAGGTCTCCTCACACACTGCTGGTGTGTTGAATTTTTTGACATAGGGTGCTGGCAGATTACGGGCCTCCCATAGCTGCTGCCAGGCCCCTAATCTGCCATGGGCCCCTATACCGCCTCCTCATGCTGCTGCCAGGTCCAGAGTCTCTCATGGGTCCCTCTACGGCCTCCCATTTCTGCTGTCTCCATCGCCACACTCTGCCATGTGCCACTTTCAGGTCTCCTCACACACTGCTGTTGTGTTCAATTTTTTGACATAGGGTGCTGGCAGATTACGGGCCTCCCATAGCTGCTGCCAGGCCCCTAATCTGCCATGGGCTCCTATACCGCCTCCTCATGCTGCTGCCAGGTCCAGAGTCTCTCATGCCATGTGCCACTTTCAGGTCTCCTCACATTGCTGGTGTGTTCAATTTTTTGACATAGGGTGCTGGCAGATTACGGGCCTCCCATAGCTGCTGCCAGGCCCCTAATCTGCCATGGGCCCCTATACCGCCTCCTCATGCTGCTGCCAAGTCCAGAGTGTGTCATGGGTCCCTGTACGGCCTCCCATTGCTGCTGTCTCCATCGCCACACTCTGCCATGTGCCACTTTCAGGTCTCCTCACACACTGCTGGTGTGTTCAATTTGTTGTCATAGGGTGCTGGCAGATTTCGGGCCTCCTATAGCTGCTGCCAGGCCCCTAATCTGCCATGGGCCCCTATACCGCCTCCTCATGCTGCTGCCAGGTTCACAGTCTCTCATGGGTCCCTGTACGGCCTCCCATTGCTGCTGTTACCATCGACACACTCTGCCATGTGCCACTTTCAGGTCTCCTCACACACTGCTGGTGTGTTCAATTTTTTGACATAGGGTGCTGGCAGATTACGGGCCTCCCATAGCTGCTGCCAGGCCCCTAATCTGCCATGGGCCCCTGTACCGACTCCTCATGCTGCTGCCAGGCCCGTAATCTGTCATGTGCCCCCGTACCGCCTCCTCATGCTGCTGCCAGGTCCAGAGTGTGTCATGGGTCCCTGTACGGCCTCCCATTGCTGCTGTCTCCATCGCCACACTCTGCCATGTGCCACTTTCAGGTCTCCTCACACTGCTGGTGGTTTCCATTTTTGTCATAGGGTGCTGTATGGCCTCCCATTGCTGCTGCCTCCACCGCCACACTGTGGCTCCACACTCTGGTTTTGGCCCCGTGACTGCCCAAATGAGTGAAGTGTGCGGTGATTCTAAGATCGACGGCACTCATCTGCATGTCATACTGACTGACAGTATTATTTCTCTTCCCCAGCAGACTCCAAGGGCATTTAAATTAAAGGTACAGTGTTCTGCACTAATATAAAGGCTCTCTGAAGCCTAGAAACACCCTTTTATAAGTTAAATTCGCAGCGAATATATTCGACTCGAATCAAAATTTTTTCACGAATTCGCCGAATCAGTTGAATCGAATTTTTGAATACTTCGCTCATCTCTAATGGTTATCGTAAATATTCTTACCGTAAATATGCTGCAGGTACCTAAGTGAAGTAAAAGAATAAAGTCACAATAAGGTCCAAAAAAATGTAAAGAGCCGATCACAACTGAAGACACAGACTACTTACTGCGTATGATTTTTCTGATCTTGTCTATTTTTTCTTCAAAAGAATCTAAAACAAATGGAAATAGAACAAACAACGCCTTTACTAAAGACAAAGTTTTTGCTTTTTTTTTTTATGAGGAACATCTTCTAGTTTGAAAATCTGTGTAATATGAGTGTGATCAGAGGAACAATAACATGGCAATGGAGGGCAATAGGGATCAACTTCCACACGGGCCAAATGTTTGTACAGTATTTTGTTCCATGATGGATTTTGATCCATGTGTATATTGTAAGTCCTCCTGCGCTTCTATGGACCACCCTCCCTTTTCTCTAGTATACAGCTGCTTACACTCCTACTGATACCAAAAAACAGTGCTCAAATGAATATTATAATAGTGTAGCGCTAAATAACATAATCAAAATAATCTATATGAAAGTAATAAATTAAATGTATTGACCTTGTGAGAAATCTCACAGTGCCTATAATACTCTAAGTGCTCATCACGCGTGTCACTTATCTCATAAATAATATTAAACAACATATATCATAATGGTGCTATGTTAAAATCATTAAACATAATTTGTGTTAGTGCCACTTCCAATAAACATATAACGTGTGATCGTGCCAAATCACTATAAATTAATATATCGTCCAATGTCCAAAAAACAATGTAATCCAAGTGATGCTTAAATGCACATGCAGTGTGTTATCATAGTGCCACTCGTGAAAAAACACTCTCTTCCACTTTGGCTGCAGTGCCTCCTCACCTCCTTTCAGCGACCCCTAGGGGCCCACAAGCCTCTAGGATCACCTTGGATCCTCAACACTCCTGGATGGTACCTCTCAGGCTATCCTCCTATTTGGTCTCCTCCACACCTTTATACCTTATGGAGTCCTCTACAGCGGTCCTCTGCGAATTCTCACTCTCATAATAGTGAGTTCAAAAAAAGAGATCCTCCATAGTGTAGTAATTTTCAAATCCAGCAAATATTTTTATTTATAGGGCAAATAAGAAGTAACTCACATTTGTGTACAGCGTTTTTTCTCCCCTGCATGGGTAAACTGCACTCATGTGTTACTCTTGGAAAATGGCGTCCCGTACCAGAAGTGCGTCACTCCGGACTCCGGAAACTGCGTCTCTGCGTGCCTACGCGTTACGTCACGTAACGTAACGTCACGTAACCTCGTGACTTCATCGGTGACCCCGATGAAGTCACGAGGTTACGTGACGTAACGCGTAGGCACGCAGAGATGCAGTTTCCGGAGTCCGGAGTGACGCACTTCTGGTACGGGACGCCATTTTCCAAGAGTAACACATGAGTGCAGTTTACCCATGCAGGGGAGAAAAAACGCTGTACACAAATGTGAGTTACTTCTTATTTGCCCTATAAATAAAAATATTTGCTGGATTTGAAAATTACTACACTATGGAGGATCTCTTTTTTTGAACTCACTATTATGAGAGTGAGAATTCGCAGAGGACCGCTGTAGAGGACTCCATAAGGTATAAAGGTGTGGAGGAGACCAAATAGGAGGATAGCCTGAGAGGTACCATCCAGGAGTGTTGAGGATCCAAGGTGATCCTAGAGGCTTGTGGGCCCCTAGGGGTCGCTGAAAGGAGGTGAGGAGGCACTGCAGCCAAAGTGGAAGAGAGTGTTTTTTCACGAGTGGCACTATGATAACACACTGCATGTGCATTTAAGCATCACTTGGATTACATTGTTTTTTGGACATTGGACGATATATTAATTTATAGTGATTTGGCACGATCACACGTTATATGTTTATTGGAAGTGGCACTAACACAAATTATGTTTAATGATTTTAACATAGCACCATTATGATATATGTTGTTTAATATTATTTATGAGATAAGTGACACGCGTGATGAGCACTTAGAGTATTATAGGCACTGTGAGATTTCTCACAAGGTCAATACATTTAATTTATTACTTTCATATAGATTATTTTGATTATGTTATTTAGCGCTACACTATTATCATATTCATTTGATCCATGTGTAGCCATTCCTGTTTGGCAGTGTATTCCGATCAGTCTCCTGAATGTAGATATGTAATGTATTAAAGTCCTGGTTATGCCTGATAATAGCCCATTTGATGACTTATGCCGGGTCCAGGGCCCTGATACTTGTTAAGGGAATTTTGTTTTTAGACACATTTATTAAACACATTTATCTCTATTCCTTGCAGTGTACAAGGCAGCTAATGTTTTGTCTGTTTCCTGCCACCCTTGAAAAGTAGGTGTTTGTTCTCTCCTCCAATACATCACATTTTGCTTTTTTATTATCTATAATACCCTTATTTACTTGAGTCTAATGCGACATTGAATCTTATGCACGCCTCTATTTTGAAAGGCTTGAAATTGAAAAAAAATGCTTGATGGCGATTGTAGTGCGCACCTGCATATGGCAATGGGTTAAAGTTGTTAATATATGATAATAAAACATGACAATGGGCTTGTGTTAAGATTTTTTACTTTTGGTAATTACAGTACTTTAGACAGCAACAATAAATTCACCACATATTATGGTACATTTTGTATTACAAGGGAAGGAAAGAAGGAAAGAAGAAAAGAAGGAAAGAAAGAAAGAAAGAAAGAAAGAAAGAAAGAAAGAAAGAAAGAAAGAAAGAAAGAAAGAAAGAAAGAAAGAAAGAAAGAAAGAAAAAAGAAAGAAAGAAAGAAAGAAAGAAAGAAAGAAAGAAAGAAAGAAAGAAGGAAGGAAGGAAGGAAGGAAGGAAGGAAGGAAGGAAGGAAGGAAGGAAGGAAAGAAAGAAAGAACGAAAGAAAGAAGGAAGGAAGGAAGGAAGGAAGGAAGGAAGGAAGGAAGGAAGGAAGGAAGGAAGGAAAGAAAGAAAGAAAGAAAGAGAGGAAGGAAGGAGATGAGGGAGGGGGGTGCTGGGGGAGATAAGGGAGGGGGGCGCTTGAGGAGATGAGGGAGGGGGGCGCTGGAGGAGATGGGAGGGTGCTGGAGGAGATGAGGGGGGCTGCTGGAGGACATAAGGGAGGGGGCTGCTGGAGGACATGAGGCAGAGGGGGGGCGCTGGAGAAGATGAGGAAGGGTGAGAAAACAGGAGCCGACTGCATGCAGGAGATGGATAGGAGAGGCAGCTGGATGGCACATAGGGGAACTAAGAAATGCACGGTCCTCTATGTGCCACCCTCTCCTGTCCAGGCAGCCCTCAGCCCACCGGGCAAATGCCGGTGTGCCCTATGGCCAGTCCAGGCCTGTACTGGTCACACACCAGGTGTCAGCACTGAGAGTCGCAGGCTTAGCAGTGTTTGTCTCCGAATGTAAGGCGCCTTTGAATGTAATGCGCACATTGAGTTTAGAGCCTATTTTTGGCCAGAAAAGGTGAGCATTACATTCGAATAAATACGATAATATCTGTTATTTTCTGAAGTCATGAACTTCTGCACTCTATGCCACTACATTACCATACTTTTCTGCACTCACACCCTTGATAGTCAGCATGTAGGGCCTCCTTCACGTGGACATTCTGATCAGGTCCACCTGTCTGTTTTTCAGGTGGACCCGTTAGGGACCTCTATTCTTCTCTATGGAGCTGTGGGTGTAAATGGACATGTGTCTGTATACACCTGCCAACATCCAGTCCGATCCACCAAAAACAGATGGATGGGGATCTGTTCCCCTTCCATAAATCGGATTGGATGGCAGTAGGAAGGAAATGGCCAGGCGGTCCATAGAGGACAGCGAGCTGTGTCTGTGTCCGCTCTTCAGCAGTGGAGCGGACACGGACCTGTCATCCACTTGCTCAGTGGGAATCAGCAGAGAGATCTCCCGCTGAGCAAACGGATCCGCTAACAGGTCCACCCATGTGAAAGGGACCTACAGGATACTGGAATTTTTACTTTTAATGAGAAACTAAATAAATATCAATCCAAAGAGTGAAAAATAACTAAAATCAGAATGTATAAGTTTAAAATGCTGAAATGTTACCTTCTGCAGCAGCTTGTTGTAGACGTTTATTGATCTCCATAAGAGATAAGAACAATGTCTGATAATTTGACTGTTTTTCCTGATGACTAAATAAAAAGAGATTGCGGTACATTTCTCCTATGCTGGGATGACGTTCCAATATCCGGATCTTCTCCTGATCACTGCTGTCCTCCACATCATCCATTACTATGATCACATGATCCTTCCCTGTAGACACACAAAGTATTCATAATAAGAATTACATTCTCCCTCCTGTATGTACAGATCATCACCATCATCATCATCATCATCATCATCATCATCACCATCATCACCATCACCATCATCATCATCACCATCACCATTTATTAGTCACATTTTTCTTGAAGATACAATTGTCATTTGTTTCCTCCCATTTCTGGTGATGTTAATGGGGCCTCTATGGTAGCAGAGCACTTTCCCCACAGGAGCCGCTTAGTAGATTGCATGGAGTTCTCTCCCCAGTAGTTGCCTCGCAGCCAGGCACACGGTCACAGTCACTCTTTGGCTCAATGAACAGTCCAGAGGTGTTCTTTTTGGTGTTTTTACTTTGGGGTAACTTGGATAGAGTTAGGGAATTGAGTGGGATACTCCAAAACTATGAGCCTGTAGCAACTTGAGGAGATTGATCTTCCTCTGGTGAACAGTCCAAGCAAAGTCCTTTCACTAGGAATAAATAGACTGAGCTCTTCAGAACACTGGACACTATGTTCCCTTTACACACACAGCTGACTCTAACACACGAGGGATGGCAGCAGCCCACGGTCTCTAGGTTCTCTCTTTCCAGTTCTTGGAAAATGGGTTACCTTTTTCCAATATCGTCCAGACACATCCACCCTGTGATACCAGACTAGATCCTCAGGCAAACAATCCCTTAGTCAGCTCTCTGCAGCTTCCAGCAAAACAGGCCTCCAATTAGACCACCAAAGGCCTTGGCACCCTGCAGGCATATGGCAGGATGGCCTAAGGGTGCAAGAATCCTCCCTTAGGCTGTGATTTCCTTGCAGGGAAAAAAACCTCGCTGCTCTCTGTCTCAGAATATTTATACAGACTCCCAGCTACCATCTGGGTGACCCTCTCCAGGGATTGGCCAAGGCTGTATCAATATTTAGCTGCTGATTAGACTCTTTCTGCCCACTAGCTTCTAGAGCTTTCTGGACTATTCAGGAGGAGGCAATCAATTCTGCAACTACTGGAACACAGAACAGACCAAACAATCAACACATTCACACTGGTTACAGTGAGCCAAACTAAATTTGCTCAACAACAAACCGCAGCTCCACTGGATACAGTGAGCCAGAACCAAATTTACCTAATCCTAACACCTACCTAGGAGGGTGCTACAGTAACATTCCAAGTGTTTGTAGTCACAATAGCGTCATTAGGAGGCACAATCAGGTAGTTTTAGAATTAATTTGCATATTGTACTTCTTTCCTAATTATCCAGTGATCGGGATCTAGTATTTTCCAAATTCTCTTCTTTTTACTGTCATGTGATCTGTAGGGAGCAGTGGACTGCAGTCATCCTTTATATTTTTGTAAGGTTTCTCCAAACACAGATTGTTATTCTTCCTTCTGCCAGAGACTGTTGTCTGTGTATAGAGGGTTATCAGTCGGTGTAATTAATTAATTGACAACCCAACCAATCGCCAGGATTCAGGGTCTGGTAAGGTGTGCTGGGTAGGTGTTAAATATTTGACAGACTTCTTGCTATACCCAGAATCACTGTTACTGGATTATGCAGAGTCTGAAATGTATTATTGTTAAATTGCCTGATTGCAGTTCATTTTTGTCACAGGATGGAGCGTCTATGGAAACTAAGCTACTTATTCTCAAATACAGAACACGGAATGATGGGATATGTAGTCTGAGCCATGAGTTGATAAAGAAACTACAAAGAGGAGCCCAACCCACATGGAAGAAAAGTATATTTGAAATATATTTTAAAAATATTGTTCCCAAATATAGTGCCATATATTTGAAATGCTGTATGTTGAAATGGGTTTTTATTACAAAATATATATACATTTTTCTAAAAATGCATTTCAAATATACTGTATGTCTTTAAAATTACAAATCTACATTTTGGAATGCATTTACAAATATATGTAAAAATTTTAAAATTACTTTTTTATATGTTAAAAAAAATCTGAAGAATATATTTTAAAAACTATATATATACACATATATATATGAATGTCCTGGAGCGCCACATGCTAGCTGCAAATCGCTGTACGGAGATCAAGTGAGTGTCTGCTACTGTCTGCTACTGCCAGCTTTCACCCAGAGGCCTGTTTTCCTTGTCACTGGGGAGCCAGAGTGTACCCCCCAGACCGGCTGACTAATAATACTGCTGCACAAGACTGCTCCAGAGATGTGGAAAGACAGCCATTGTACCACCAGGTTCACCATTAATTGGATCCGCAGAAGAGGCTTCCAGAAATCAACTCTCCAAAGGAAAGCCTCCAATGGTAAAACTGCTGCAACAGAATAAGGGAGGCTGGTGAGTAGATCATAAATCCATTGTTGTCTTGTTTGTTGACTTTGTGCATAGCCTTTGGTAAGAGCTATTATCATTTTCCCTTTTACAGACTGATAGCCCTGCTTGGGCAGAAACCTTACTACAGAGCCTTGCAGGCTAAGTTCATGTTATATTTCCCTAAATTCCAGCTCCCCTATGTACTGATATACCATTATTGTGCCTCTGTTACAGAAAAGAAAAGCTTTCTCTGTCTTCTGGGACATTCCTTACCTCCAGTCACCAGTGTAAGACTCCTTGATCACTTTCTGCCCTGTCCTGAATCTGGTATTTAAGACATGAAAAGCAGTAGAAGGAAGTAGTTCACCAGCTGACCTCATAGACTCACACCCGGCACCTGTCCCCCTCCCAGGGATTGCTTTCACCCACCTCCGTGCTTACACACAATCAATATCAATCTACACTCACCGACCACCTTACTAGTACCAGGTTGGACCCTCTATTGCCTTCAGAACTGCCTTCATTCTCCGTGGCATAGATTCAAAAAGGTGTTGGAAACATTCCTCAGAGATGTTGGTCCATATTGACATGATGGCGTCACGTAGTTGCTGCAGATTTGTCGGCTGCACATCCATGAAGCGAATTTCCAGTTCCACCACATCCCAAAGGTGCTCTATTGGATTGAGATCTGGTGACTGTTGAGGCCATTGGCATACAGTGAACCCATCTTCATGTTCAAAAAACCATTCTCTGTAAACTCTGGAGATAGCTGTGCCTGAAAATCCCAGTAGATCAGCAGCTTTTAAAATACTCAGACCAGTCCATCTGGCACCAACAACCATGCCAAGTTCAAAGTCACTTAAATCCCCTTTCTTCCCCATTCTGATGCTCAGTTTGAACTTCAGCAAGTCATCTTCACCATGTCTAGATGCCTAAATGCATTGAGTTGCTGCCATGTGATTGGCTGATCAGCAATTCTGTTACCAAGCAATTGAACAGGTGGACCTAATACAGTGGCCACTGAGTGTATATCACATACCTCCCAACTTTTGAACTTCAGAATGAGGGATACTTGAGGAAGGAAGTTACCTGTAGTGCACATAGCGCGCTGAGGCAAAATGTGCGTGTGGCCAAACTATTACCAGAGGGAGGGGCTTAAAGGGTGTGGTTAAACAAAACCCAAACTTCCTTGTATCTATAAAATATGCTTTGATTGCCTTGCCTGAGCCTACCTTTGTAAGATGAGGAAACAGCTTTCATTGTTTGTGAAGTGAATTAAAAAGTGTTCTGACTGACATTCTGCAGTTTAGCCACAAGATGTCACTGTTTATTCTAACAGCCTCAGACTGCATAGAGACTTCTATGTTCATGAAGGGGTGGGGTTTTACACTTGGAGTGAACAGGAAAAAGAGAGGAGAGGAGATGGCTGAGTGACTTTGAGAATCCTTTGCCATCAAGCTGATATGACGGCCCCCCGTAATCAGAAATTCACTTGAGTGAAGCTGATCGTGTCCAAGACCCTGATCCTGTTCAGAGAAAGGAAGATTTTCTGCCAGGAATGCTGATGAGGACAGAGGAGCAAAGCAACATACATTGCTGAGAATATTGCATGCTTAGTGGAGAGACATTTGTTCTGTTCAGAGTCAGCAGTGGATGCAAAGCAGACCCGGGTCGGTAAGATCGTGCACGTACCTCATTTCAGTGTTGGCACCTATAGGACTGAGACAGGCCTATAGTTAGTTAGGGTCTCTGTTTCAGGCCACAAGTGTTGTTACTGATCATTGGAAGGACTCCACAACTTAAAGTGACATTTCACATTGGAGAGCTGATAAAAATCTACAAACTCAAGGCAGACTGGCGTTTTGCTCAGAAGGAATACTCAGCCACGTGCTACAGGACCAGTTATGGGAGGGGGAATACTGTAGATTTGTGTAGGATTGTAAGCTGTTGTGCTGCACCGCAGGCTAGCCCATACCGTACACCCATACACTGATTCCTGCTCTGTAGGGTAATAACAGGTCAGGTGTGGCAGCTTAGTTGTGCCCCCCAGTAGATAAATTACTACACCTTCTACCTTCATCCATCAGAAGGCGCCGTGCTGTGCAGCACAAGGGTCTCAGCCTTTGGGATGGGTGTATGTAAATTTATTGTATATTCCAGCATTTGTGGTTGTGTTTATTTGCCACATCTAAGTAAGATTCTGTTGTGACAAAAGCTGGTGTTGGGGTTGCTTTCTTCGTTCGTGACTTCACTGTATCCTGGGGAGCCCAGCCCGGTACACGGCTTACAACTTAAAGAAGAAATTCAATAAAATAGTCAGGGATTGCATAGCAACCAACAGCTGTTGAGACAATGAACACTTTGGTGAGAAGTATGTAATGTACAATATAGTATATAGGGTGCAGGAGTGTGTAAGGCAGAGCACAGGGGTTGGGGATGTCCAATGCACAGTCAGTGTGGGGTTTAGGATACATGACACAGACTGCAGGGGTCCAAGGTGTGTAATGCAATGTGTTCAAGGATCAGGAGTATGTAACGCACACAGGGCTATAGTCAGTGCTGGGTTTAGGAGTACATGACACACAGAGCACAGTCCAGGGGTACATAATGCACTGAATGCAGAGAACAGGCTTATGCACAGAATGCAGGGGCTGGGAGTATGAAATGTACAGAATGCAGGGGCTGGGAGTATGAAATGTACAGAATGCAGGGGCTGGGAGTATGAAATGTACAGAATGCAGGGGCTGGGAGTATGAAATGTACAGAATGCAGGGGCTGGGAGTATGAAATGTACAGAATGCAGGGGCCGGGAGTATGAAATGTACAGAATGCAGGGGCTGGGAGTATGAAATGTACAGAATGCAGGGGCTGGGAGTATGAAATGTACAGAATGCAGGGGTCAGGAGTGTTATGCACAGAATGCAGGGGACAGGAATGTGTAATGCATAGTAAGAGTCAGGAGTACAATCAAAAAGAGCACTAATTTTCACTCAACCCCCAAGTACAAATCCCCCCCCCCCCAAGTAAAAATCCTCTCTCCGTCTCCCAGAACAGATCCTCACATGCAAATCCCCCCTCCCCCAACATAAATATTCTTCCCCCTTTCTCAGCATAAGACTTTCTCCACCCTCCCCAAATCCCCAGTTCCAGCACAATTCCCTCTTCTTCCCTATTCTAGCACTTATCCCCACACCCCTCAGTTCCCCCTCACAGCACAAATCCTCCTCCCCAGTACCATTCTCAGAATAAATCCTCTTACACCCCCACAAATCCCCCCACCAGTACAACCCTCCATTCCAGTACAAATACTCTCTGACCCAATTCCCCCTCTCCAAATCCCCCCAGCACAAATCCTCTTTCCCACAAGCCCCCCTTCCCAGCACAACAAGCATACCAACTTTCTTCTCCCAGCAAAAATTCTCTCCCTGCTTCAAGTTCCTCCTTCCAAAATCCTTCTATCACAGATCCTCCTCCTCCCAACGTAAATCCTTTCCTCACTTCTAGCTCAAATGATCTCCCCCAAATACCCCCTCCCAGCACAAATACACCACCCTCAAATCCCCTCCCAGCACAAATCCTCTCCCCACTTCCAGAACAAAGACACCCCACCCCTCAATTCTAGTACAAATCCTCCTCCCCCTCATCAAAACTCTCCATCTCCAAATTTCCCTCCCAGCAAAAACCCTCTCCCAACTTTCAGCACAGATCTTCTCCTCCACGTCCTCCCTTCCAGTAACCCCCCCCCATCCTTGGTAAAATACCCCCCCCCCATCCTCTCCAGCACCCTTTCCCCCAAATACCCTATGCCAGCACTTGTCCTCTTGCCAGTTCTATCACAAATCCTTCCACCCATATTCCCCCTCCCAGTACAACCCCTAAAAACACAAATTCTCTCTCCCTCTAAAATAGATCAATACTTCCTGACTGACCCAGTTTTGGTGGGACCTTCCAAGATATGAACAAAATCCCCCAAATCCGGACTAAGGACCCGTTCACATCAGGACAGGGTGCAGGAAACCCGCATTCCATGTCATTTACATTCAAAGCTCACTGCAATTGCAATCTGCAGCGGGTGTCAATGTTAACCCAATGACACCCCAAATACTAGTCACAAGCACAGTGTTTGCCTGTTCCAGATTGTATGGCACAGTAATACCATGTGATCTGATTGCTGAACATTTTATAAAGTAATGCATGCATTCAAATGAATGGGCTGAAATAGCACTGCGCCTGGATTGCATGTGAATCGCAGAGGAACGCACAGGCTGTTCCTTTCTGAATCATGGTGTGAGCCAGTCATGGTGTGTCCTGGAGCCCAACAAGGACCAAATGCCGGAATGAATTCTGCCACTGGGCTCCACTAACTTTCCTGGCAGAGCGGCGCTAGATTGGGCACCTGGGGCAATTTCCCCGCATCTGTTGTTGGGTACCCGAGGTCTCAGATGCCAGGATTGTCCCCTCTGGGGCAGCCAAAACCTCTTTGATTTGGGGGGGAGGGAGAGGATATGTACTAGGGGGCACTTTAGAAGGAGAGAGGACTTGCGCTGATTTCATATCCAACCCCCCCAGCACAAGTCCTCTCCCCTGTATTTACTACAAGACCTCAGATCAGTGCAGCTCAGGCAGAGCGGTGTTCCTCCTCCTCACCCCTCTCCTCGTGTCTATGTACAGGAGAACATCACAGACAAGGAGGAGGAGGTGGATTCAGCCGCTCTGCGCTGTGCATGTGTGAGAGGTAGATGGTGGTGAGAGATGCTGGCCGCCATACAGAGATATACTTGTGGTGTGTGGGACCCCACATGCTCCGCACAAGCCACGGGGCCGGTGTCACTGGTGCCCGAACTAGAGTGCTCCTACCGGGCAAGTCACTGGAGCCAAGTGCCAGGACTAAGCCTTGATTCACCAGGACCCCGGGACTTACATCAAATCCTGGGACAGTCCTGGTGAATTCGGGATGGTTGGGAGGTATCATATCATTATCTGTTCTCACTAAATACCAGCCGATGTAGAGCAGAGCTTTAGTATTGAAAACAGGCCAAACAGACACGTTACCATGTGAAAAAACGAGCGACAAACACAGCAAAACTCATCATAAAAACGTGCAAACCGCAACACACCAAAATGTCCCAGGAGGTACTTTGCCGCTATGCATATTGCGGGAAAAATGCGCCAAAAACAACGCGCTCTCACTACGCTACGTGTGTATCGTGCCCGAAAGTGAAATTGGTCCGTTTACACAAGAATAATGAGGCTCCATTCACATCTGTGTGTTTCCAAACGCAAGCTGCACAGAAAATACACGCTTTGCCGCACGTTTTGGAAATGCACTACAAACGCGCATTACACTTTTAGCGTAATTAAATGTTAATGGCACCCCAAGCATGGGTAGCAGGCATGCGTCCCCCGGCCCTTTAAGGGTTCCAGAAGACGGGAGGCAGGGTGAGGGTTTAGGGTCATGTGACCGCCGTGATTCGCTGTCATGGCAGTCACATGATCGGAAAAGGTCCCGATCGCAAGATGAGATCGGGACCTTTCTGTGAGTACCGAATGTGTTAGCTTGGAGCACACGCTCTCAGCACATGTTTTTTTTAATAGAACGCAAATGTGTGGCCACTCGGCATCTAAGCCCAGATGTCGGGAGGCTGCACATTTGCGTTCGGCCGCTTCCAAGAGGTTAAGCACACCAACATCTTCAAGGGCCTCAGCATAGCCAACAGAAGACTAAAATTAAGGACTGAATATAGCTCACTAGCTGCTGGATGCTGCTTTGAGAATATTGCCAGCCCCCTTTTACAAAAGCCTAGGCTTAGCTCTCATTCTAAGAACCATTAGCAACCTAGCCATTAACTGATTTGGTACCTGTTTTGTTTTTTTTTTTGCTTTTCTGCCACTCAATAAGTGGGAAGAGTTATGCTGGTCTGGTTTGAATTATAAAACGGTGCTTTAAATGCCTCAAATTAATCTCCAGAGTATTGTTCATACTGCTAAATGTTCTATTGTTACACTTAATATATAAAAGTGGAGGAACAATATCACTTAAATAGTACAATGAATATAACAGAATATGCAAGAAGGAAATAAAGGCGCAAAAATTGAAAACGAAAGACCGATTGCAAAAGATAGCAGGACCAACCCCAAAAGATTCTTCAAATATATTAATAGTAAAAATGTCCGGTCCCAGCATGTAGGCCCTTTACAAAATAATCTAGAGGGGGTGACTGGGGACAAAGAGAAGGCCAATTTATTTAATACCTTCTTCAGCTCTGTGTATACAAAGGAGCATGGGGGAGCTCTTGTCCATAATGGGCGTGGTACTGACACAGCCCCAGATGATCCACATTGGCTCACAATTGATATGATCCAGAAATATTTAGACAGAATAAAGGTGAATAAAGCCCCTGGACCGGATGGCATACACCCACGGGGCCTTAAAGAATTGAGCTCTGTCATCTCACAGCCATTGTTTCTCATTTTTAGGGACTCTTTAATGACTGGCATAGTACCACTGGATTGGCGTAAGGCCAATGTGGTGCCAATATTTAAAAAGGGGTCAAAATCTTTCCCAAGTAATTATAGACCTGTTAGTGCAACTTCTATAGTTGGGAAGGTAATGGAGAGTTTAATAAAAGACCACAGAGAGGAGTTCTTACTGGGAAAAAATATTTTAAGCAACAGACAGCATGGAACCATGAAAGGCAGAAACTGTCAAACAAATCTGATTTATTTTTATGAGGGGGTGAGCAAGACCTTGGACAGAGGGGTGGCAGTGGACGTGGTATACTTGGACAGAGGGGTGGCGGTGGACGTGGTATACTTAGACAAAGGGGTGGCGGTGGACGCGGTATACTTGGACAGAGGGGTGGCGGTGGACGTGGTATACTTGGACAGAGGGGTGGTGGTGGACGTGGTATACTTGGACAGAGGGGTGGCGGTGGACGTAATATACTTGGACAGAGGAGTGGCGGGGGACGCGGTATACTTAGACAAAGGGGTGGTGGTGGACGTAATATACTTGGACAGAGGGGTGGCGGTGGACGTGGTATAATTGGACAGAGGGGTGGCTGTGGATGTGGTATACATGGACAGAGGGGTGGCTGTGGACGTGGTATACTTGGACAGAGGGGAGGCGGTGGATGTGGTATACGTGGACAGAGGGGTGGATGTGGTATACTTGGACAGAGGGGTGGTGGTGGACGTGGTATACTTGGACAGAGGGGTGGTGGTGGACGTGGTATACTTGGACAGAAGGGTGGCAGTGGACGTGGTATACTTGGATTTTGCAAAAACGTTTGACACAGTTCCCCACACACAGCTAATGTGTAAGGTAAAGGCTACGGGCTTGGAAAAATCTGTAAGTAAATGGATAGAAAACTGGCTAAAAGATTATATTCAGAGAGTAGTGGTTAATGATTCATACTCTAAATGGTCTGGGGTCATCAGTGGGGTACCCCAGGGTTCAGTGTTATTAGTGGGGTACCCCAAGGTTCAGTGTTGGGACCCTTACATTTTAATATACTTATAAACAATATGGGGTCTGATACTGCAAATCCCATTTCAGTCTTTGCAGATGACACCAAGCTGTGCCGTGGAATAACGTCCTTACAGGATGTCTCCAATTTACAAGCCGACCTCAATGCTCTGTGTAATTGGGCAACTATGTGCAAATGAGGTTTAATGTTGATAAATGTAAGGTTCTGCACTTTGGGGCTAATAATATGCATCATACATACTAGGGGGGTACAACTGGGGGAATCAATGGAGGAGAAGGATCTGGGGGTTCTGGTAGATCACAAGCATAATAATGGCAGCAATGCTAAGCTGCGGGTTCTAAAGCGAGCAAAATCCTCTCTTGTATTAGGAGAGGTATAGACTCCAGAGAGAGAGATATCACCCCCCCCCCCCCCGGTACAAATCATTAGCAAGACCTCATCTGGAATATGCAGTTCAGTTTTGGACTTCAATTCACAAAAAGAACATTGGGGAACTGGAGGAAGTACAGAGAAGAGCAGCTAAACTAATACGAGGCATGGAGGAGATCAGCTATGAGGAAAGATTAGAGGAACTGAATGTATTCTCTACTGAGAAGAGGAGATTAAGGAGGGATATGATCTCCATGTATAATACATAAGGGGGGGTATGATCACCCTGTATAATACATAAGGGGGATATGATCTCCATGTATAATACATAAGGGGGGATATGATCTCCATGTATAATACATAAGGGGGATATGATCACCATGTATAATACATAAGGGGGGATATGATCTCCATGTATAATACATAAGGGGGGATATGATCTCCATGTATAATACATAAGGGGGATATGATCTCCATGTATAATACATAAGGGGGGATATGATCTCCATGTATAATACATAAGGGGGATATGATCTCCATGTATAATACATAAGGGGGGGATATTATCCCCATGTATAATACATAAGGGGGGATATGATCTCCATGTATAATACATAAGGGGGGATATGATCTCCATGTATAATACATAAGGGGGGATATGATCACCATGTATAATACATAAGGGGGGATATGATCTCCATGTATAATACATAAGGGGGGATATGATCTCCATGTATAATACATAAGGGGGATATGATCTCCATGTATAATACATAAGGGGGGGATATGATCTCCATGTATAATACATAAGAGGGGATATCATCTCCATGTATAATACATAAGGGGGGATATGATCACCATGTATAATACATAAGGGGGGATATGATCTCCATGTATAATACATAAGGGGGGATATGATCTCCATGTATAATACATAAGGGGGATATGATCTCCATGTATAATACATAAGGGGGGATATGATCTCCATGTATAATACATAAGGGGGATATGATCTCCATGTATAATACATAAGGGGGGATATGATCTCCATGTATAATACATAAGGGGGGATATGATCTCCATGTATAATACATAAGGGGGGATATGATCTCCATGTATAATACATAAGGGGGATATGATCTCCATGTATAATACATAAGGGGGGATATGATCTCCATGTATAATACATAAGGGGGGATATGATCTCCATGTATAATACATAAGGGGGATATGATCTCCATGTATAATACATAAGGGGGGATATGATCTCCATGTATAATACATAAGGGGGATATGATCTCCATGTATAATACATAAGGGGGGATATGATCTCCATGTATAATACATAAGGGGGGATATGATCTCCATGTATAATACATAAGGGGGGATATGATCTCCATGTATAATACATAAGGGGGGTATGATCTCCATGTATAATACATAAGAGGGGATATCATCTCCATGTATAATACATAAGGGGGGATATGATCACCATGTATAATACATAAGGGGGGATATGATCTCCATGTATAATACATAAGGGGGATATGATCTCCATGTATAATACATAAGGGGGGATATGATCTCCATGTATAATACATAAGGGGGGGATATGATCTCCATGTATATATACATCAGTGGTTCATATAGTGAACTCTGTGTAGTCATTCCCCCTGAGGTCATCACAGAGGACAAGGGGGCACTCTTTACATCTGGAGGAAAAGAAATGTAATCTCCAAACACGGAAAGGTTTCTTCACAGTAAGAGCTGTGAGAATGTGGAATAGACTCCCTCAAGAGTTGGTTGTGGCCAGCTCAGTGGATTGCTGTAGGAAAGTCCTGGATTCTTTCTTGGATACACAGAATATAACTGGATCTAAAATTTATAGGTAAAGTTGATTCAGGGAATATCCGATTGCCTCTCGGGGGATCAGGAAGGAATTTTTTCCCAGCAGGAACATGGTTGAACTGGATGGACGTTTGTCTTTTTTCAGCCAGACTAACTATGTAACTTTATCTTATCTGATAAATGCTCGACAATTTATCTTACTATTTGCCATGAGGTTTCAAGCCTAATTTCAGGGTGATCCTACTAATCTACCTCTACTAACATGTAAAGCTAAGGTGTCAATGGTGCCAAGGCTTTTGTCCAAGTCAAGATAAGAACAGAGGACCCAACATAACCAGCGGCTCCTATGGGGGCAGAGCTACATTGCTATATACAGTAGTCTTCCCTATTAGGCTTAGGTCATAAGATGATGGTGCTAGGAGTTATTTGTGTTCTACTGACTTGACTATTTCAATGCTCTACTCGCTGTATACCTCAATCCACTATTAATCAACTTCAATATACATAAAATTCTTCAGCCAGAATCCTGACTAGGTTCTGGTACAAGTGACCATACTACCCCTATCCTGGAGTCCTTGCACTAGCCACCCATCAGGTTTTGCATAGAATTTAAGATCCTCTTGCTCACCTATAAGGCTCTTCATGGCTTGCCACCCCATTATTTCTCTGAACTTTTATCAACTTACTCCCCCAATTGTAGCCTCTGCGCCTCAAATTCTGGTCTTCTGTGTGCCCTCCTTTTCACCTACACTTGATGGGATAGAAAACCTCCTCCTGCTATGCTCCAAAACGCTGGAAATCGCTTCCAAAGAACATCAGAAAGTCATCTTCTCTAAACTCATTCAAATCAAATTTAAAAATGTTTTTCTTCAGACAATTTTATCCGGTGTATTTCTTGTGTTATTTTTGTAAAGTAATTTGAAAATCTACCTTTGAAGGCGCTATATAAAATAACATTGTTTTTATTATTGTCTTTCTCCTCTGACTATTAAAGCTTGAGGATTGAACGGTGATGAATTCTCTTCTCCATGGAGATCTCTGGAAGATGTTGTCTCTGGAAGGTGTAGTAGGAATAGTAGTAGTTGGGATAGTAGGAGGTGTAGTAGGAATAGTAGTAGTTGGGGTAGTAGAAGGTGTAGTAGTTGGGGTAGTAGGAGGTGTAGTAGGAATAATAGTAGTTTGGATAGTTGGATGTGTAGTAGGAATAGTAGTAGTTGGGGTAGTAGGAGGTGTAGTAGGAATAGTAGTAGTTGGGATAGTTGGAGGTGTGGTGGGTATAGTAGTAGTTGGGGTAGTAGGAGGTGCAGTAGGAATAGTAATAGTTGGCGTAGTAGAAAGTGTAGTAGGAGGTGTAGTAGTTCCGGTAGTAGGAGGTGTAGTAGTTGGGGTAGTAGGAGGTGTAGTAGGAATAGTAGTAGTTGGGGTAGTAGGAGGTGTAGTAGGAATAGTAGTAGTTGGAGTAGTAGGAGGTATAGTAGGAGGTGTAGTAGTTGGGGTGGTAGGAGGTGTAGTAAGAGGTGTAGTAGTTGGGGTAGTAGGAGGTGTAGTAGGAATAGTAGTAGTTGGGGTAGCAGGAGGTGTAGTAGGAATAGTAGTAGTTGGGGTAGTAGGAATAGTAGTAGTTGGGGTAGTAGGAGGTGTAGTATTTGGGGTTGTAGGAGGTGTAGTAGGAGGTGTAGTAGTTGGGGTTGTAGGAGGTGTAGTAGGAATAGTAGTAGTTGGGGTAGTAGGAGGTGTAGTAGGAATAGTAGTAGTTGGGGTAGCAGGAGGTGTAGTAGGAATAGTAGTAGTTGGGGTAGTAGGAATAGTAGTAGTTGGGGTAGTAGGAGGTGTAGTAGGAGGTGTAGTAGTTGGGGTTGTAGGAGGTGTAGTAGGAGGTGTAGTAGTTGGGGTGGTAGGAGGTGTAGTAGGAGGTGTAGTAGGAGGTGCAGCAGGAGGTGTAGTAGGAGGTGTAGTAGTTGGGGTAGTAGGAGGTGTAGTAGTTGGGGTAGTAGGATGTTTGGGGTCCATTTTTGTAGTTCTGCATGGAAGGTGTCAGATTTGGCTTGTTGTTTCTCCACTTTTTGGTGTCATACAATACAAACACAAGAAATGACACCAGAATGCCGGAACATTTGTCATTGCAGCAATTTTCTGGGTGAAGTGGGGCGTTAGCTGACAAATGCCGGGGGGACAAGATGTTTGGCCATGATTGTGTGTGGGGGATGGGCAGTGATGAACCCTACTACCCGAATCATACATGATGGAACATCAGCCCATGTAGCCGTCTGTGTTATGAATCAGCCACATATATGATGACCTCTTACCTAGGTGATCACACAGATATTTCAGCTCCTCATCATATAAAGAGTCGGTGACGTCCACAATGTTGATTCGTCCTCTTTTCTTGGTGTGATACAAAATACCGAACGTGCACCGAGAGACGGCCTCCCTGAACTGCTGCCCGCCATTGTTGGAGATGTAGTGAGGAAGGACGGTTATCATATTTTTATAGAAGAAGTTTGATTTTAGTCGCTTGATAAGCCATTCATAGTCACTCTCTGATGACAATGAAAAGATCCCAACTGTGTGATATACTGAGAGATACCACTATATAATGAAAGATACAAAACAATAATCATTAGATAACAGCAACAAGAGAAATGATTGTACATTACACTAAATCCATAACCACAAATCTCACAATGCGGCGGGTTCCAGCAATCCTGGGATCACTATTAGGGGTCGGTCTATATTGACAACAAAAAAAACAAAAACTGCTTTGCAGATGTTTCCTGATTCACACAAAAGTAACGAATAACACCCGGAATGTTTATACCGCTTGAAGACCAAACATTTTCCGGGACGTTTTGTTTAAATTGGTATTTCTTGCTAGAAAATTACTTCTAATCCCCAAACATTAGATATTTCTTAGCAAAGACCCCAGAGAACCAAATGGTGATTGTTGCAATTTTTTATGTCACATGGTATTTGCGCAGCGCTCTTTAACCTCTTCCCAACCACGCTATAGCTGCAAGATGGCTACAGCGCGGTTGTCTGGTTCTGGGAGGGTGTCTGTGGACTTCCTCCCAGAACACGCCCCCTATGAGCCCCCAGCGGCTCGCACCCGGTGCCGCAGGTGATCGTTGTGTCCGATGGAAACAGCTGATCACTTGATAAAGTAAAAATCCAATCACAGAGGCCTTTTACCACATGATCAACTGTATCCAATGACACAGCAGATCGCGATGTAAATACAGTTGCCGGTTATCGGCTGCACATTCCTCACACTGTCACAGCATGGGGAAAGTACTGCCAATAATCAGCAGATGTGACGGGAGATCTGCACTAATAATCAGGGCACTCATTATCAGTGCCGCTCATCAGTGCCCAGAAGTTCCACCCATCAGTGCCCAGCAGTACTACCTATCAGTGCTTAGCAGTCCAAACCATCAGTGCCCAGCAGTTCCACCCATCAGTGCCCAGCAGTGTCACCTATCAGTGCCTGGCAGTCCCAACCATCAGTGCCCGGCAGTCCCAACCATCAGTGCCCAGCAGTCCAACCCATCAGTGTCCTGCAGTCCCACCCATCAGTGCCCAGCAGTGTCACCCATAAATGCCAAGCAGTTCCACCCATCAGTGTCCTGCAGTCCCACCCATTAGTGTCCAGCAGTCCCACCCATTAGTGTCCAGCAGTCCCACCCATCAGTGCCCAGCAGTGTCACCCATCAGTGCCCAGCAGTACTACCCATCAGTGCCCAGCAGTACTACCCATCAGTGCCCAGCAGTACTACCCATCAGTGCCCAGCAGTGTCACCCATCAGTGCCCAGCAGTACTACCCATCAGTGCCCAGCAGTACTACCCATCAGTGCCCAGCAGTCACACCCATCAGTGCCCAGCAGTCACACCCATCAGTGCTATTAGTCAGTGCCACCTATCAGTGGCCATCAGTTCTGCCTATCAGTGCCCATCAGTGCTGCATATCAGTGCATCATCAGTGCCTACTGATCAATGCCCACCAGTGCCGCCTCATCAGCCCCACCTCATCAGTGCTACTTATCAGTGCTGTCTCATCAGTGCCCATCAATGCTACCTATCAGTGCCGCCTCATCGGTGCCCATTAGTGCTGCCTATCAGTGCAGCCTCATCAATGCACATCAGTAAAGGAGAAAAATGATCTGTTTGTGTTGGATTTTAGACACATATAATACTTCTTCTAGTGTCTTGAGGTGATTATGAATGAAAGAGCCATTGAAATAAAAAATGAAGTGTGATTTTATTCTATCACACAATGGTGTAAAATAACAATGTAAAGCGTATTATGAACAGTTCCATGGAGATAAAACTACTGTAGAAATAACAAGCAAAAGTTTACATATAAGTCACCATTATTTGACTTAGAAGTCCGGCCATGTGCGAACATGTCCTTCATGCTGTCCTTCTAGACTTTTAAGAAGCAGCCGGAAATGATGATCTGGTCTTCAGTAAGCACCTGTTCCTGCTTCTCATACGTGTGTGTACGTGTATGTCAAAGTGTCAATATTAGTGTGTGAGCGTCCGTCTTGTCCATTGTCTCATGGTCTTTTATGAGGCAAATTTATGTCATAGTTAGTGATCTTAATACCTTGTATGGCAAAGAAGGGAGGGGACGACACTCACATAATGTTTCTGATGGACAGGAACATATGTATGCTGACTACATAATAATGTAACCCTCAGCTATATATTTAAAGAATAATATAGCTTAAGAACATATCAATGTATAATTACTAAACTATATATGTATCAATGTTAGAAACGTATACTAAATACACACAGATACTATTGAAATGTAATGAGTCCTCCTAATAACCTTGAAATATACTACCAGCCTAAATATAGTATACTCAGCCTTCAGCTGGTATAGCTGTCTCAGCTAACTTACCCATATTTACTGTCTCAGCTTAACTTGTATATCTTTTGGTCTCAGCTATAATTGAAGAATTGTAATACTACCATTTGTCAAAAGACCATTCACACATATTAATATTAATTATGACTAATCATAAAACCAAATATTTTGCAAGCTTGCCATCAATATAAGTGCCGAATCATAATTTTGATTTAACAGTTTGCAAAATTTTGTAATAGAAACAAAGAAAAACTTTTTTCCCCAATGTTTTGCGCTTTTTTATTTATAGTGCAAAAAATAAACCCCCCAGTGCTGAATAGATACCACCAAAAGAAAGCTCTATTTGTGTGAAAAAAATGATAAAAATTTCATATGGGTACAGTGTTGCATGACCGCGCAATTGTCATTCAAAGTGCGACAGCACTGAAAGCTGACAATTGGCCTGGGCAGGAAGGGGGTAGAACTGCCTAGTAGGCAAGGGGTTAAAACACTCTTTTTTGGGAAAAAATACACTTTAGTGAATTAAAGAAACCAAAACACAATATTTACCCCAATGTTTTTGTAAAATATAAAAGAGGATGTTACGGTGAGAAAATAGACAGCTAACATGTGACGCTTTACAATTGCGCACAATTGTGGAATGGCAACAAACTACGGTACAATCTCCATAGGTACAGGGTACCAGTTCAGAGTTACAGAGGAGGTCTAGCGCTGGATTTATTGCTCTCGCTCTAACGATCGCGGCGATACCTCACATGTGCGCTGCAAACACGATTTACATATGCGCACACAATTGACGTATGGGTTCACTTCTGCATGTGAACATGGTGGGATGGGTGGGATGGGGGCACTTTTTTAATTCATTTTTTTTATCACTTTTATTCCTAATACAAGAAATGTAAACATCCCTTATAATAGAAATATACATGACAGGTCCTCAAGAAGAAGAGATCTGAGGTCAAAAAGACACCAAACCTCTTCTTTACCTATAAAAGCAAAAGGTTAAAACTTTTTTCTTAACTTTTGCTTTAAAAAAGAAAAACATTTGTTTACTTCCACCGCAGACTGGATGTAACGTCATGACGTCGTTCCGGTCCACCATCATGATAGAGGTGATCAAAGACCATAGAATCTTTCATCGCCACCATCCTGAGGAGGCTGCACCATCAGATCATTTCTCTGGCCGGTCGGCATTAACAGTAAGCCTGAGAAACACCAACGAGCCGCGGGAGGGGGGGGGGATGTCCCCTTCCACCACTATGGAAAGCAATCCAGCGGCTCAAGGGCCACTAGGACCACTTTCATATGAAAAATCCAACACAGCAAAACACTTTTCTCCTGCGCTAGGAATAGACTCTGTGGAATCAATAAGAATGTTCTGGAATATGCACTGCTTGCTGCCCTCAACAGACTGGGGTGGTCCAACTTCACTGAATGCAAATAGAAAAACAAAAGAGGGCGCACCGACCTAGTGCATTACCGTTTAAAATATTTATTGAAAGAACAAGGTAAGTATTATACTCACAATGGACATAAAAACACAGGCATATCATACCGAACAAGATATTGATCCAAGCAGCATCTGAGTCCATACGATGGAACCCTGGATGACCTCAGAGCCAGTGTTGGCTCTGAGGAAGAGGTTGTGTCCCTGAAACGCGTTAGTCAGTTGGTCATCCAGGGTTCCATCGTATGGACTCAGATGCTGCTTGGTTCTATTATCTTGTTCGGTATGATATGCCTGTGTTTTTATGTCCATTGTGAGTATAATACTTACCTTGTTCTTTCAATAAATATTTTAAACAATAATGCACTAGGTTGGTGTGCCCTCTTTTGTTCTTCTATTCACTTTCATATGAAAGCCAGCCATTCACGGAAAAAAACAGTGCCAGGGTTATGGCTCATTTCTTCAGCCATAACCCTGGTAAACCACTTAACAACTGCAATGTTTGTCTATGTATACGCAGGGCCGGTGATTTCACTAGGCAAACTAGACAGCCACCTAGGGCGCACTGCCACCTAGGGGCACCTGGGCGCAGCACAGGCAGGCACTATCTCTGTGTGCGATGCCGCCATTTCACGAATGATCCTTCACCTGAGGGGAGGGGCAGCAGAGGGGAGGAAGAAAGGACAGAGGAAGATGCCGGGTGTCTGGGGCCAGTGTAACAGCTGAGCTGCAGCTCCTTCCTGTGTTCCTCTCAGACTCAGTCCCTTACTGCAAGCCAGCTGGCAGTTACTGATCACTGTGGAGTTCCAACCCTTCTCTTCCCATTTATCAGTGGAGGTGGAGCTGCACATGTGGAGGAAGGTAATGTCTGACTCTGATGTCTCGTGTCTGTGTGAGTGTAACCCGGCTGGCCATCACATGTGCAATGTGTCAGTGAGTGATGACATCATCACCATCCCACAGCCTGATCTTCTAGTGCCTGCTGATCTGTGTCAGTGTTGGTGGTGGTGTGTTGTGTCAGATCTGTCACTGTGTGGGATCGCTCAGTTCAGGTGCCTGCTGTCACAGCATTTTACCTCCCCCCATTGCCTGGGGAATTCCAGCCTGGGATCTATCAGACTGTGGATCCATCATCCTCCACTCACTGCCACTGTCACCCTGCCACTGCCAGCCACAGATACAGTCCGTCCCTGACACTGATCTTGTCTTTAATATTGGTGCTGGTGGCATCTTATGGCACTTATTTTTGCAAATTAAAAGAAATGTAGCAGTTTCATGTTTTGTTGATTTAATTAATTTCTACTTTTAAAAAAAAAATTGTATCTTGTTTTTTTTTTTTTGGGGGGGGGGGGGTTGCACAAGTAGCTGGTCTTGCCTAGGGTGCAAAATAGTCTATCGCTGTCCCTGCGTATACGTACTGTATATAAACGCGGTCTTCAAGTGGGTAATATGTGAACAATGTCAGTTTCTATTTGTTTCCCTACCTCAGACAATTTCAACATTCAACCATAAAAGTTAAAGAACATTCAACCAATAGAGAAAGAACATTTTACCATAAGGGTGAATATTATGAGGGAGAACTCAGCATTGTGTACACAATCTATGGAGATTCCATCGGGAACATTTGAATGGGTGTTCAGCTGAGAAAACCTCCAGTGTGAAGGGAAACATTTAGCAGCATTTTTACTACCCCTGCCCTAATAAATGTGATAACTTTCTGCTCAGGGCTACTGGTTGTTAGGATGCTGGCGGGTTCTAGTTCCCTAACAACCAGTGACTCATCCCTGCCCAGTGTAATGCTCTCCAGGTTACCTAGATAGGCTTTGTTGTTCTTTTTTTTTTCTTAGAAGCTGCGTAGCGGCCTGGGATGAGTCAGTCTGGAATTGAAGCAGTGAGTTCACCTGAGGACAGGCTGAGAGGTTCCACAGGTCAGGGCTTCTGGAGCCCTCCCACCCTTCCTGAAACTAGAGAACTTTCTGGACAGGGGAAGAGGAGGGGAGAAGGCCCAGATCTGGACATTTGAGGGACCTTGGCCAATCCCCTGGCAGGAGGCTGGGCAAGGTGACCAGGGCAACATTTAAATATCACAGATCCTTGGAAGAAGTGTGCAGTGTCAGGTGGAAGATGGACTGAGAGGAAGGCCGGAGTGAGGAGCCTGGGAGGGGGCCCCAGGGAGAGGAGCCTACCTACAAGCAGGGTGCTGGATGGGAAGATCTCTTCTGCCTCAACGTCTCCCAGGGAGGACAATAGGTTAATAAAGTCAAGGCGCGTCATAAAAGAACAGCTTCGTCAACACCACGCTGAGTAAGAGTCCACAACAGGTAGTGTAGACATCCAATAGGCTGACACGTTTCGAGGACTTGCCTCTTCCTCAGAGCCACCTCAAAGTCCTCGAAATGAGTCAGCCTACTGGATGTCTACACTCCCTATTGCGGACTGTTACTCAGCGCGGTGTTGGCCCAGCTGTTCTTTATGATGTGCCTTGACTTTATTGTCATTTGTGAGCACAACACCTACTATATTTCTTATTAAACATTTTTTATGGTAATGCACTAGGCCTGTGCGCCCTCTCTTTGTTCTTACCTCATTCAGTATATTTGGATTTCCCCGGTCTATTGAGGGCAGCAAGGTGTGCATGTTCCAGGACATTCTTAATGTGGTTGTAGCATCAAGTCCATCCCCAAGTGCAGGAGCATTTGTGTTTGCTAGGACAATTTGTTAGCCGGGAAGAAGTCAGCCCAGAGTAAGGTCTGAAGACAGTCACCAACCCACCATGCTGACAGGCGAGGACAGTGTGAGTACTCCTACACCCCCTGGGGATAAGAGGAGAGGGTGGCCAGGTGCAATACCCAACTAGTCTTCATCCAGGACTGCTTAACTGCAAGCTCTTGGGACCTCCTTGCTCAGGGATACCCTCACTACAGCTGGCTGGAGAGGAGAATTCATCTGGAGTCTGAGGAGGTACACCAAAAATGACTATAGCATTCCTTAACAGAGACTGTTGCTTTTTTTTTTTGCTAGTCCAAATGTTGTACATAGTTGCTAAGAAATTTGTCCTCAATTGTCGCAGTTCCTTGGACATCTCATATACCACTAGACCCCATCCAAGCTGTTAACCTTTTAATAAAAACAACTAAAAACTAGTTTATGGACTGTTTACTGACTCTGAGGGTACAAGTGTGGAAAATGCATGTTGCCTGGCTGTGCCGAGCATAGGGGGACCCAAACAAATCCAGCGGCCCCTAAGGGAGTAGTGCTATACCAGTATATTCAGCTATCAGCCAGGCTTACATGTGAATGCAAACAAGCGATAGTGTGGGGTATGTATGACCACAGACACTGTGCAGAGTGTTGTACTGCACTGATGATTGATTTTGTTTCTGTAGGAGTTTATTCAGTTGTAATTTTTATTGTTAGATAGCATTGCACCTACAGTTATGTTCAAAATAATAGTAGTCAGACATCACTAACCGGATCAATCACTGTTTTTGGTGGAAATGATATTTCTGGCAAATAATTTCCTAGCAGGTGTAGTAGAGTAATAGAAATCCAACAGACCCAACAGTCATGACATGCGTGCTGCTGATTCTGTGTCATTGAATCACTCATTGAAAGGGGCGTGTTCAAAATAATAGCAGTGTGGAGTTCTATTAGTGAGGTCATTCACTCTTTGTAAAACAGGTGGCAATTATTGCCCTTATTTAAGGAAGGAAGGCAGCAAATGTTGTACATGCTGGTTACAGTGCATTTCTCTCTGAAATTCTGAGGAAAATGGGTCGTTCCAGACATTGTTCAGAAGAACAGCGTACCTTGATTAAAAAGTTGATTGGAGAGGGGAAAACACATAAAGAAGTGCAGAAAATGATCGGCTACTCAGCTAAAATGATTGTAAATGCTTTAAAATGGCAACCAAAACCTGAAAGACATGGAAGAAAGCAAAAAACTACCATTGGAATGGATAGAAGAATAGCCAAAATGGGGCGGACTCAGCCAACAATCAGCTCCAGGAAGATGAAAGAAGGTGTGACGTTCCCTGTGAGGACTGTTACAATTAGAAGATGCCTATGTGAAGCCAAGCTATCTGCAAGAAGCCCCCGCAAAGTCCCACTGTTGGAAAAAAGTTGTGTGCTGAAGAGGTTACAATTTGCCAAAGAGCACATTGACCGGCCTAAAGAGAAATGGTGCAACATTTTGTGGACTGATGAAAGTAAGATTGTTCTTTTTGGGTCTAGTGGGCGGAGACAGTTTGTCAGACGACCCCCAAACACTGAATTCAAGCCACAGTACACTGTGAAGACAGTGAAGCATGGTGGTGCAAGCATCATGATATGGGGGTGTTTCTCATACTACGGTGTTGGGCCTATTTATCGCATACCAGGGATCATGGATCAGTTTGAATACATCAGAATACTTGAAGAGGTCATGCTTCTTATGCTGAAGAGGAAATGCCCTTGAAATGGGTGTTCCAACAAGACAACGACCCCAAACACACCAGTAAACGTGCAACATCTTGGTTCCAGACCAACAAGATGGACGTTATGGAGTGGCCAGCCCAATCCCCGAATCTTCATCCAATAGAAAACTTGTGGGGTGACATCAAAAATGCCGTTTCTGAGCCAAAACCAATAAATAGAGAAGAACTGTGGAATGTGGTCCAATCATCCTGGGCTGGAATACCTGATCACAGGGGCCAGAAGTTGGGTGACTCCATGCAACACAGATGTACAGCAGTTCTCAGAAACAGTGCGACTACAACCAAATATTCATGAAGTCATTCAAAGGAAAGCAAAATCTTCAAACATTTCTCAGTTTATATAGTGAATGTTTGAGTTTGTAAAGAAGAATACAAACACTGCCATTTTTTTGAACCGTCTAATATTCACTTTTCTTCCAATTTTTTAGAGGAACAACACAAATTTGATGTATTTTTCTTCATGTTGTGATTTGGAATAGAATGTGTCGTGTTCCCAATGCATTTGTGTGGATGGAAATAAAAGCTATTAGAAGGATTTTCAGCTTTAGTTACGTTTTTCAACACACTGCTATTATTTTGAACACAACTGTATTTATCTTTTTGGAACCCTGTCACTTGACTCCTGACATCTCCTGGTCCCTGTAATGTAAACATATTTGGTCAATCACATCATCCAGGAGATCCGGGATGATATGGGTGACATTACACACTGTAACGGAAACCGGACCCCGACTGCACTGGGGTATTTCCGTTAGACTACCGCTTCCCCATCCGAACACCGACCACGGACACCACTCGAAGTAAAATCAGGAAATAGACTGCTTTATTTTAACACAGACACAACATATAAACATTCAAGAGAACAACCCACCTCCCTGCATAAGGACACAGGGCGGGGCAAACCAAATCTCATCATTTGTAAACACAATAACTTTTATGTAAACCAGTTAATTTACACGTATTGGGAAGTTTTTTAGCAAAGACACGGAGCAGAATACATTTTGGCCTAAATTTATACTGAAATTTGATTTTTAAATTTTTTTTACTGGATGTTTTATAGCAAAAAGTTACATATATATATTTTTTATTTTCAAAATTGTCGGTCTTTTTTTGTTTATAGCGCAAAAAATAAAAACCGCAGAGGCGATCAAATACCACCGAAAGAAAGTTCTATTTGTGGGAAAAAAAGGACATACATTTAATTTGGGTGCAGCGTTGCATCGCAATTGTCTGTTAAAATAACGCAGCGCCGTATCACAAAACATGGCCTGGTCAGGAAGGGGGGAGGGGGGGGAATCTTCTGGAGGGTGAGGGGTTAATATAACCATGATTTTAATGTCTTGCAGCTGATTTGAGTGAAGAATCTCCTATTACATAAGGAGAAGGCTGGTATTTTATACTCAATTGTTCTATACATGGTCATCGTAAATATTCTTACCGTAAATTTGTTGCGAGTACCTAAGTGAAGTAAAAGAAAAAAGTCACAATAAGGTCCAAAAAAATGTAAAGAGCCGATCACAAGTGAACACACAGACTACTTACTGCGTTTAATGATGTTTCTGATCTTGTCTATTTTTTCTTCAAAAGAAGCTAAAACAAATGGAAATAGAACAAACAACGCCATTACTAAAGACAGTTTTTTTTTTATATGGGGAACATCTTCTAGTTTGAGAATCTGTGTAATATGAGTGTGATCAGAGGAACAATAACATGGCAATGGAGGGCAATAGGGATCAACTTCCACACGGGCCAAATGTTTGTACAGTATTTTGTTCCATGACGGATTTTGATCCATGTGTAGCCATTCCTGTTTGGCAGTGTATTCCGATCAGTCTCCTGAATGTAGATATGTAATGTATTAAAGTCCTGGTTATACCTAATAATAGTGTATACTCTCCAGGAGTCCAATGCCTAAGGAAGGCCAGGGGAACCAGGACAAAAGGTGGCCTATAGATAATGTGTGGGAGATGCAGCCCTCCTCAGATGGGGAAACCAACAACTGGAAAAGAACAAACAGGAGGCGCAAACACCTAGTGCATTATCCAAGGTTTATTAAAAAGTAAAAAGGAGGAAAACATACTCACAAACAGCTAAGCTAAGCTCTGAGGAAAGGGACTCATCTCCAAAACGCATCAGCAAGCCGACCATACTGATAGTCGGACACCCTGCCTATGGATGTGGCCATCTCCATCGTCTTACAAAGCTTTACATACATGCTATGTTTGTGAGTATGTTTTTGTCCTTTTTACTTTTGAATAAATCTTGGATAATAGACTAGGTGTTTGCGCCTCCTGTTTGCTCTATGCCTAATAACAGCCCATTTGATGACTTATGCCGGGTCCAGGGCCCTGATACTTGTTAAGGGAATTTAGTTTTTAGACTGCTTGATATATAGATTAACAAAAACAATATGACTTTATTACGATTTATTGAGACATATCGATGTTCTATTCGGTTTGAAGATCAATTTAAATGTTTTTCTCCGTTCTCATTATGGTCTTGAGGTTCAATCCTTGGCTGATATATGAATAAAGTAATGCATTAGTCTTTGCATGTGAACACCTTTGAGGATATTTGGATATAAAATTATAGCATTTTCACCTGTCAAGGGTTCTAATCCCTCTCTGCTCTATACAAAATAAAAACATTTTACTTTTAGTTTAAATTGAGGAACATAAATGTGCAAATAAGTGTCATGGCGCTCCTGCAGTATGGGGGACTCCATGTAATAAACCATCACAGAGCACCATGTTTGAGTCTCTTGTGTCCTTCCCCGGGTGTTGGCATTTGAAGGGCACACTAGGTCTGAGATGTCCTGCTCACCACTTGTTCCCTGACCATCTCACAGAACATTTCATACATTCCATGGTTATTGTAAAGTAAAAGCTCAGGAACACAGAGGACTCCCTATAGCATGCCAGATCCACAACTGCCGCTATCACTTTCCATACTGTAAGAGTGGCAGTTGTTGTCAACAGCTCATGTCCACAGGTGAGGTGATCCATCCTACACTGCCTGTATAGTCCCAGCAGGGATCCACATCACTTATCCCTGGTACTGGAAGCAGTGGCTGAGAGAAAGTGGATGGAAAGAAGGAAGAATGTAAGTTGTAGGTGCAAAAATGGCCAAGATTTTATAGAACTTTTATTATTAAAACACATTTATCTCTATTCCTTGCAGTGTACAAGGCAGATAATGTTTTGTCTGTTTCCTGACACCCTTGAAAAGTAGGTGTTTGTGCTCTCCTCCAATACATCACATTTTGCATTTTTATTATCTGCAATACCCGTATTTACTCGAGTTGAAAGAAACAAATGGGAGAGAGATAGAGAAAGAAAGAGAGAAAGAAAGAGAGAGAGAGAAGAAAAAGAGAAACAAGAAATGGAAGAGATGGGGAGCCGCTGGAGGAGAAGGGGGGGGGGGCGCTGGAGGAGATGAGGCGGGGGGGCGGCTGGAGGAGATGAGGGAGGGGAAGCATACAGGAGCCGATTGCATGCAGGAGATGGATAGGATAGGCATCTGGGTGGCACATAGGTGGCAAATGCCTGGTGTGCCCTATGGCCAGTCCAGGCCTGTTCTGATCACACACCAGGTGTCAGCTCCGAGAGTCGCAGCCTTACCGCTGGGTGTGTGGGAGGTACCGCCTGCAGCCAGTGCAGGATCGCCGGACGTGGTGGCGGCACTGACAGGTGTGTTGGAAGCTTAGCAGTGTTTCCCTCCGAATGTAAGGCACCCTTGAATGTAATGTGCACACCGAGTTTAGAGCCTCTTTTTGGCCAGAAAAGGTGTGCTTTACATTTGAGTAAATACGGTAATATCTGTTATTTTCTGAAGTCATGAACTTCTGCACTCTATGTCACTACATTACCATACTTTTCCACACTCACACTTTTGATAGTCAGCATGTAGGGCCTCTTTCACGTGGACATTTCGATCAGGCCTGCCTGCCTGTTTTCCAGGCGGACCTGTTACGGACCTCTATTCTTCTATATGGAGCGGTGGGTGTAAATGGACATGTGTCTGTTTACACCTGCCAACATCCAGTCCGATCCGCAAAAAACAGACGGATGGGGATCTGTTTCCCTTCCATAAATCGGAATGGATGGCAGTAGGAAGGAAATGGCCAGGCGGTCCATTTCCATCCAACTGTCCATAGAGGACAGCGAGCTGTGTCTGTGTCCGCTCTGCAGCAGCGGAGCGGACACGGACATGTCATCCACTTGCTCAGTGGGGATCAGCGGAGAGATCTCCCGCTGAGCAAATGGATCTGCTAACAGGTCCACCCCATGTGAAAGGGACCTACAGAATACTGGAATTTTTACTTTTAATGAGAAACCAAATAAATATCAATCCAAAGAGTGAAAAATAACAAAAATCAGAATGTATAAAATGCTGAAATGTTACCTTCTGCAGCAGCTTGTTGTAGACATTTATTGATCTCCATAAGAGATAAGAACAATGTCTGATAATTTGACTGTTTTTCCTGATGACTAAATAAAAAGAGATTGCGGTACATTTCTCCTGTGCTGGGATGACGTTCCAATATCCGGATCTTCTCCTGATCACTGCTGTCCTCCACATCATCCATTACTATGATCACATTATCCTTCCCTGTAGACACACAAAGTATTCATAATAAGAATTACATTCTCATTCATGTATGTACAGATCATCATCATCATCATCACCATCACCATCATCATCATCATCACCATCATCATCATCACCATCATCATCACCATCATCACCACAACCATCATTTATTAGTCACATTTTTCTTGAAGATACAATTGTCATTTGTTTCCTCCCATTTCTGGTGATGTTAATGGGGCATCTATGGTAGCAGAGCACTTTCCCCACAGGAGCCGCTTAGTAGATTGCATGGAGTTCTCTCCCCAGTAGTTGCCTCGCAGCCAGGCACACGGTCACAGTCACTCTTTGGCTCAATGAACAGTCCAGGGGTGTTCTTTTTTGGTGTTTTTACTTTAGGGTAACTTGGATAGAGTTAGGGAATTGAGTGGGATACTCCAAAACTATGAGCTTATAGAAACTTGAGGAGAATGATCTTCCTCCGGTGAACAGTCCAAGCAAAGTCCTTTCATTAGGAAACAAATAGACTGAGCTCTTCAGGACACTGGACACTATGTTCCCTTTACACACACAGCTGACTCTAACACACGAGGGATGGCAGCAGCCCACGGTCTCTAGGTTCTCTCTTTCCAGTCCTTGGAAAATTGCCTTTTTCCAATATGTTCCAGACATATCCACCCTGTGATACCAGACTAGATCCTCAATCAAACAATCCCTCGGTCAGCTCTCTGCAGCTTCCAGCAAAACAGGCCTCCAGTTAGCCCACCAAAGGCCTTAGCACCCTGCAGGCATATGGCAGGATGGCCTAAGGGTGCAAGAATCCCCCCTTAGGCTGTGATTTCCTTGTAGGGAAAAATACCTCACTGCTCTCTGTCTCAGAATATTTATACAGACTCCCAGCTACCATCTGGGTGACCCTCCCCAGGGATTGGCCAGGGCTGTATGAATATTTAGCTGCTGATTAGACTCTTTCTGCCCACTAGATTCCAGAGCTTTCTGGACTATTCGGGGGAAACAATCAATCCTGCAACTACTGGAACACAGAACAGACCAAACAATCAACACACTCACACCTGTTACAGTGAGCCAAAACTAAATTTATCTAATCCTAACACCTACCTAGGAGGGTGCTACAGTAACATTCCAAGTGTCTGTAGTCACCATAAAGTCATTGGGAGGCACATTGAGGTAGTTTTGGAATTAATTTGCATATTGTACTTCTTTCCTAATTATCCAGTGATGGGGATCTAGTATTTTCCAAATTCTCTTATTTTTTACTGTCATGTGATCTGTAGGGAGCAGTGGACTGCAGTCATCCTTTATAATTTTCCTTATAAGGTTTCTCCAAACACAGATTGTTATTCTTCCTTCTTCCAGAGACTGTTGTCTGTGTATAGAGGGTTATCAGTCGGTGTAATTAATTAATTGACAACCCAACCAATCGCCAGGATTCAGGGTCTGGTAAGGTGTGCTGGGTAGGTGATAAATATTTGACAGACTTCTTGCTATAACCAGAATCGCTGTTACTGGATTATGCAGAGTCTGAAATGTAATATTGCTAAATTGCCTGATTGCAGTTCCTTTTTTGCTGTCACAGGATGGAGCGTCTATGGACCTCGAGCTACTTATCCTCAAATACAGAACACGGAATGATTGGATATGTAGTCTGAGACATGAGCTGATAAAGAAACTACAAAGAGGATCCCAAGTGAGGGGTATAAATAGAAAAGCTCGGAAAAGATTGGGGGCAGTTGGGAGACTGCCACCAGCCAGTGTAGAAGGGAGTGACCTGTTGTAGAGAGAAAACTTAGGAGGGCGGTTAGTGACTGTTACTATGTCACCAGCGGGCCTGCATGTTATGGAGAGCCACTTGCTAGCTGCAAATTGCTGTATGGAGATTCAGAGTCCTGTTTTCTTTGTCATTGGGGAGCCAAAGTGCACCCCCCAGACGGGCTGACTAATAATACAGCTGCACAAGACTGCTCCAGAGACGTGGAAAGACAGCCATTGTACCACCAGGTTCACCATTCACTGGATTCGCAGAAGAGGCTTCCAGGAATCAACCTCCAACTGTAAAATCTGCTGCATCAGAATAAGGGAGGCTGGTGAGCAGGTCATAGACTCATTGTTGTCTTGTTTGTTGACTTTGTGCATAGCCTTTGGTAAGAGCTATTATCATTTTCCCTTTTACAGACAGATATCCCTGCTTGGCCAAAAACCTTACTACAGAGCCTTACAGGCTAAGTTCATGTTATATTTCCCTAAATTCCAGCTATTGTGCCTCTGTGAAAAGAAAATATTTCTCTGTCTTTGGGACAGTCCTTATCTCCAGTCACCAGTATAGGACTCCTTGAGTACTTCCTGCCCTGTCCTGAATCTGGTAGTTAGGACATGAAAACCAATAGAAGGAAGTAGTTCACCAGCTGACCTCATAGACACACAACCAGCACCTGCCCCCCTCCCAGGGATTGCTTTCACCCACCTCTGTGCTTACACACAATCAATATCAGTTTACACTCACCGACCACCTTGCTAGTACCAGGTTGGACCCGCTTTTGCCTTCAGAACTGCCTTCATTCTTCGTGGCATAGATTCAACAAGGTGTTGGCAACATTCCTCAGAGATTTTGGTCCATATTGACATGATAGCATCTCGCAGTTGCTGCAGATTTGTCAGCTGAAAATCCATGATATGTATCTCCAGTTCCACCAAATCCCAAAGGTGCTCTATTGGATTGAGATCTGGTGACTGTGGAGGCCATTGGAATACAGTGAACTCATTTTCATGTTCAGGAAACCATTCTCCGTAAACCCTGGAGATGGCAGTTTTTGAAATACTCAGACCAGCCCATCTAGCACCAACAACCATGCCACGTTCAAAGTCACTTAAATCCCCTTTCTTCCCCATTCTAATGCTTGGTTTGATCTTCAGCAAGTCGTCTTCACCACGTCTAGATGCCTAAATGCACTGAGTTGCTGCCATGTGATTGGATGATTAGTAATTGTATTACCAAGCAACTGAACAGGTATATCTAATAAAGTGGCCAGTGAATGTTTATCACATACCTCCCAACTTTTGAACTTCAGAATGATGGACACTTGAGGAAGGAAGTGACCTGCAGTGCACGTAGCACGCTGTGGCAAAATGTGCTTGTGACCAAACTCTTACCAGAGGGAGGGGCTTACGGGGTGTGGTTAAACAAACCCAAACTTCCTTGTATCTATAAAATATGCTTTGATTGCCTTGCCTGAGCCTACATTAAAGAAGGAATTCAATAAAATAGTCAGAGACTGCATAGCAACCAACAGCTGTTGAGACAATGAACACTTTGGTGAGAAGTATGTAATGTTCAATATAGTATATGTGGTGCAGGAGTGTGTAAAGCAGAGTGCTACAGTCAGTGTGGGGTTTAGGATACATGACACAGACTGCAGGGGTCCAGGGTGTGTAATGCAATGTGTTCAAGGATCAAGAGTATGTAACGTACAAAGGGCTATAGTCAGTGCTGGGTTTAGGAGTACATGACACACAGAGAGCACAGTCCAGGAGTACATAATGCACCAAATGCAGAGAACGGGCTTATTACGCACAGAATGCAGGGGTCAGAAGTATGTATTGTACAGAATGAAGGTGTCAGGGTCCTGTCCACAGCAGAAGTTCTGGAAGATCTGGCATTTCTGCCAGTACCCTGCATGGCCGCAGAAGCAAGCATCAGCCTCAGTTTGGTGCCAGCCGGCCTTTATAAGGAGGCTCATCACTTCCTCAAGTTGCTGGATGATCTCTAGCTCCCCATACCTTGTTCCTGTTTCATTTGTTATTGTGACCTGTGATTTCTTTATACCGACTCGGCTTGCTCCTGGACCTGTCTACTCTGCTGAACCCTGATCTGACCTCGGCTTGGCTAATGGATACTCTCTCGCTCCTCTGTGTATGACCTTGGCTATCCCATCTGACTACATCTGCTCTGATTCCCCCCAAGTATCCGACCTTGGATTGAACTGGCTATTCAGTAATACTCTATTCCTGGAAGTGCTTGCATACCTCGCACAGTTGCCAGCTGTCTGCAGACCTCATCTCCGTGCATCAGCTGTGCTCCTGGGTGGACCACCAACAAGCCCTCCTACAGGCGACCTGTGCCACTTTGGGCCTGACTCCCGCTGTCCCACTCTCAGGAGAGTCTGGAACTTAGCCGCAAGGGAAGCCCTCTCTCCATTGGCCTCCATCACCAGGTACGTGATAGTATCATCCAGCCAGTATGTCCGAGGCTTAGAGGCGCTTCCGCACTAGATGCCCTGTGCCAGCAGATGACGGCGCTTACTCAAGCAGTGAAAGAGCTACAGCAAGGATACTTCCAGCTGGAAGGGCATCTTCACTCCCTCAATACTTCTGCGAACCAGGTTCCTTCCGTCAGTTCTAACTCTGTAGCCGCACCTGCCAGTCTGTCTCCTGCTACCACTCCTGCTGTGGTGTTACCACCTCCGGAACCCAGAGTTCCTACTCCGGAACATTTCCTCGGGGATCAACGTAAGTTCAGAGTTTTCAAAAATGCCTGTGAACTGTATTTTGCTCCCACATGGGTTTTGACCCACATGGGTTCTGCCAAAGGTTCCAGGACCAATGGCTTCTGCCCCTACTCCGCAACCCATCAGCATTTTTGAGGTAGAACCAATGCAAATTGGCCTTCTCTGACCTGGCCTTCTTCTCCGGAAGAAAGGCTGCGCAGACATCAAGGCAATCTACAGTCAGGTCCATAAATATTGGGACATCGACACAATTCTAACATTTTTGGCTCTATACACCACCACAATGGATTTGAAATGAAACTAACAAGATGTGCTTTAACTGCAGACTGTAAGCTTTAATTTGAGGGTATTTACATCCAAATCAGGTGAACGGTGTAGGAATTACAACAGTTTGCATATGTGTCTCCCACTTTTTAAGGGACCAAAAGTAATGGGACAATTGGCTTCTCAGCTGTACCATGGCCAGGTATGTGTTATTTTCTCTTTATCCCAATTACAATGAGCAGATAAAAGGTCCAGAGTTAATTTCAAGTGTTCTATTTGCATTTGGAATCTGTTGCTGTCAACTCTCAAGATGAGATCCAAAGAGCTGTCACTATCAGTGAAGCAAGCCATCATTAGGCTGAAAAAAATAAAACAAACCCATCAGAGTGATAGAAAAAACATTAGGCGTGGCCAAAACAACTGTTTGGAACATTCTTAAAAAGAAGGAACGCACCGGTGAGCTCAGCAACACCAAAACACCTGGAAGACCACGGAAAACAACTGCGGTGGATGACCGAAGAATTCTTTCCCTGGTGAAGAAAACACCCTTCACAACAGTTGGCCAGATCAAGAACACTCTCCAGGAGGTAGGTGTATGTGTGTCAAAGTCAACAATCAAGAGAAGACTTCACCAGAGTGAATACAGAGGGTTCACCACAAGATGTAAACCATTGGTGAGCCTCAAAAACAGGAAGGCCAGATTAGAGTTTGCCAAACGACATCTAAAAAAGCCTTCACAGTTCTGGAACAACATCCTATGGACAGATGAGACCAAGATCGACTTGTACCAAAGTGATGGGAAGAGAAGAGTATGGAGAAGGAAAGGAACTGCTCATGATCCTAAGCATACCACCTCATCAGTGAAGCATGGTGGTGGTAGTGTCATGGCGTGGGCATGTATGGCTGCCAATGGAACTGGTTCTCTTGTATTTATTGATGATGTGACTGCTGACAAAAGCAGCAGGATGAATTCTGAAGTGTTTCGGGCAATATTATCTGCTCATATTCAGCCAAATGCTTCAGAACTCATTGGACGCCGCTTCACAGTGCAGACGGACAATGACCCAAAGCAGACTGCAAAAGCAACCAAAGAGTTTTCTAAGGGAAAGAAGTGGAATGTTATGCAATGGCCAAGTCAATCACCTGACCTGAATCCGATTGAGCATGCATTTCACTTGCTGAAGGCAAAACTGAAAGGAAAATGCCCCAAGAACAAGCAGGAACTGAAGACAGTTGCAGTAGAGGCCTGGCAGAACATCACCAGGGATGAAACCCTGCGTCTGGTGATGTCTCTGCGTTCCAGACTTCAGGCTGTAATTGACTGCAAAGGATTTGCAACCAAGTATTAAAAAGTGAAAGTTTGATTTATGATTACTATTCTGTCCCATTACTTTTGGTCCCTTAAGAAGTTGGAGGCACATATGCAAACTGTTGTAATTGCTACACCGTTCACCTGATTTGTATGTAAAAACCCTCAAATTAAAGCTGACAGTCTGCAGTTAAAGCACATCTTGTTAGTTTCATTTCAAATCCATTGTGGTGGTGTATAGAGCCAAAAATGTTAGAATTGTGTTGATGTCCCAATATTTATGGACCTGACTGTATGTCTCTACTGTGGGGCCACGGGTCATTTCCTGAGTAACTGTCCAGTGCGACCAAGTAAGTCCAGCCAGCTGCATCCTTCGTACCTTCAGTTATCCAGAACTTCAACCACCCATGTCATTCTCCTCATATCATTGCAGGTGGCTGGAAGGGACTTCAAATTACGGGCAGTCATAGTCTCAGGAGACTGTAGCTGTTTTTTGGACATCAAACTTGCCAAGGACTTACATATCCCTCTTCTGCCTAAGAAACAGAGACTTGAAGTATTACTAGCGGATGGCACTACTGGGACCTGTTACCCAGGAATTTATTCTAGCAACAACTGACTCCGGCCATCAGGAGTTCATTCGTTTTGACATCATCAGATCCCCCATGTTTCCAGCCATCCTAGGAATACCCTGGTTGCAAGCCAAAAATCCACAAATCAATTGGCCCAAGAAAAAAATCATCTTTTCATCAGAATATTGTCTGCAGCACTGTGGTGCCCCTACTCTCACCAATTCTTCCGTATGTCTCTCAGTCCAACCTTCACCAGAGGCCAGTCAATCAGTTCTCTCTACTTACAATGACTTCCTTGATGTGTTTGATAAAAAGAAGGCCGACACATTGCCTTCTCATCGGTCTTATGATTGCCCAATTGAGTTACTTCCAGGGGCAGAAATACCATTTGGAGGAATTTTCCCGTTGTCCGAGCTTGAACTGGAAGCCCTCCGGCATTACTTAGACGAGAACCTTGCTAAGGGATTCATCCGCCCTTCTTTTTCTCCTGCCAGGACTGGTATTTTCTTTGTTGAAAAGAAAGATCGGTCTCTCAGACCTTGCATTGACTACAGAGAGCTTAACAAAATTACCATTAAGAATCGGTATCTTCTTCCTCTTGTGCCCGAGTTGTTTCAGAGGTTTTGAACAACCCCAGTGTTTACTAAATTGGACTTACGGGGGGCCTACAATTTAGTCCATATAAGGGAGGGCGATGAGTGGAAGACCGCCTTCAGAACACGCTTTGGACATTTTGAGTACCTGGTGATGCTGTTTGGGCTATGTAATGCCCCTGCTACGTTTCAACACTATGTAAACAACATCTTTAGAGAATACCTTGATCTCTTCGTAATTGTCTACCTGGATGATATCATAATTTTCTCTACCTTACTGGAACTGTATCGAGATCATGTTAGGAAAGCGCTAAACATTCTAAGGATGTATGGCTTGCACGCCAAGGCGGAGAAGTGTGAGTTTGAGAAGCAGTCCATCCAGTTCCTGGGGCTCGTAATTTCCACTGAGGGCATCACCATGGACCCTCAGAAAGTATTTGCTATCCTGGAATGGCCTGCACCTTCAGACAGGAAAGGGGTCCAAAGATTCGTAGGTTTCACCAGTTTCTATCGGAAATTTATTAAGCACTTTTCAACCACCATTGCTCCTATTACTCAACTCACTCGCCAGCATACACGTTTCTGCTGGAGCCAGGAAGCTCAAATAGTGTTCGAGCAATTAAAAAATCAGTTCACTTCTGCTCCTGTGTTACAGCATCCAGAACCAACACTTCCCTTCATCCTGGAGGTGGATTCATCAGAAGTGGCTACAGGAGCCGTACTCTCTCAGCGCCAGGGCCCAAAGGCTCTGCTTCACCCAATAGCCTTTTGTTCGAGGAAACTGAGTCAAGCTGAAAGAAGGTACGATGTAGGAGATAGGGAACTTCTAGCGATCAAGATAGCCTTCGAAGAATGGAGATACCTCTTGGAAGGAGCCAGCCACCCAATTATGATTTTCATGAATCATAAAAATCTGGAATATCTAAGATCCGCCAAGCGCCTAAGACCTCGGCAAACTAGATGGGCTTTATATTTCTCCAGGTTTCATTTCCACATAACCCACCGCCCAGGATCCAAGAACAGGAAGGCAAATGCGCTTTCCTGTATGTTCCCAAACCCAGAGGAGCCTTCTCCCCCCAACACCATCTTGTTGGCCCAAACTTTTTTGCTGATTCAACCCAGCCTAAAGTCTTCGATCAAGCAAGCCTCTGCACTATGTTCTGAACCTGAACAAGACTCGTTAAGAAGGCAGGATGATCTTCTTTGGCACAAGGATAAGATCTTTGTACCCCAAGAACTAAGAGCTCAGGACTTTCCATGATCATCAACTGACTGGACACTTTGGAGCCCGTAAAACAATGGAACTGATTCAGCGATCCTTTTGGTGGCCCAACTTGAATCAAGACTGTAGAGCCTATGTGAAATCTTGCACGGTGTGTCTGCATAGCAAGGGAGACAAAACCAAGGCTTGGGGGTTACTGAGGCCCCTGCCCATTCCTGATAGTCCCTGGGAGATGGTCACAATGGACTTCATTGTGGACTTGCCGCCCTCTGAGGGGTTTACTACCATTCTAGTAGTAGTGGATTGGCTATCCAAGATGGCCCACTTCTTAACAATGGTGGGTACTCCATCTGCACCAGAGACTGCACTTACCTTTATCAAAGAGATTGTTAGGTTACATGGTTTGCCCAGTAATATTGTCTCAGACCAAGGGGTGCAGTTTACTTCCAGGTTCTGGAGAGCCCTCTGCAATGCCCTAAAGGTGGAACTCTGCTTATCGTCTGCCTACCATCCTCAGAGTAACAGGCAAATGGAGCAAACGAACCAGGCTTTGGAGCAATACTTACGGTGCTTCTCTGCTTTTTCCCAGGATGATTGGCATCCCTACTCCCATTGGCGGAGTTTGCATACAAGAACTCAGTCCATTCAGCCACAAACCAGTTGCCATTTTAGGCCAAATATGGATTCCATCCTTTCTGCATGCCGGACACCATTCCTGAAGCTTCAGTACCCGCAGTACAAGACAGACTCTCCATGATACAGAACAACTGTAGAGTTCTCCAAGAGTCTTTACACAAATCCCAGGCTGATTATAAGAAGCATTATGACAGGAAACGGAGAGGAAACCCTCCTCTGAAGATCAGAGACAAAGTTTGGCTGTCAACTGCCAATCTAAAACTCCCTTGCCCATCACGAAAGTTGTGACCAAGGTACATTGTCCCTTTCTGTATCAAGAGAGAAATTAATCCAGTGCCTTAGGAGCTGTTTCTTCCTGAATCATACAAGATTCATCCAGTTTTCCACGTCTCCTTACTCAAGCCAGCTATTCCTGATCCCTTTCCAGAGAGAGTAGAACCACCTCCTCCGCCAATAACAGTTGGGGAGGAGGCGGAATACGAGGTTGAAGCAATTCTGGACTGCAGAAGGCGGGGAAGACAAATTCAGTACTTGGTGATATGGAAGGGGTACCCACCTGAAGAAAGTTCCTGGGAACCAAAAGGCAATGTACATTCCCCCGAACTTCTCCGAGAATTTCATTTGTAGTATCCTGAAAAGATGGCCCAGGTAGGCATCCGGAGGCTGCCCTTTGGGGGGGGGGGGGGGAACTGTCAAGGTCTTGTCCACGGCAGCAGTTCTGGAAGATCTGGCATTTCTGTCAGTACCCTGCATGGTCGCAGAAGCACACATCAGCCTCAGTTTGGTGCCAGACGGCCTTCATAAGGAGACTCATCACTTCCTCAAGTTGCTGGATGATCTCTAGCTCCCCATACCTTGTTCCTGTTTCCTTTGTTATTGTGACCTGTGATTTGCTGATACCGACTCGGCTTGCTCCTGGACCTGTCTACTCTGATGAACCCTGATCTGACCTCGGCTTGGCTAACGGATACTCTCTCTTGCTCCTCTGTGTATGACCTCGGCTATCCCATCTGACTACGTCTGCTCTGCTTCCCACCTGGTACCTGACCTTGGCTTGAATCGGTTATTCAGTAATCCTCTATTCCTGGAAGGGTCTGCATACCTCACACAGGCGCCACCTGTCTGCAGACCTCATCTCTGTGCATCAGCTGTGCTCCTGGGTGGACCACCAACAAGCACTCCTACAGGCGACCTGTGCCACTTTGGGCCTGACTCCCGCTGTCCCACTCTCAGGGGAGTCTGAAACTTAGCCACAAGGGAAGCCCTCTCTCTATTGGCCTCCATCACCAGGTATGTGATAGCAGGGGTCAGGAGTATGTAATGTACAGAATGCAGGGGCCGGGAGTGTGTAATGCACAGAATGCAGGGGTCAGGAATATGTAATGCATAGTAAGAGTCAGGAGTACAATCAAAAAGAGTGCAGGAGTCAAGGGTGTGAAACGCATAGTGTAGGGGTAGGGAGAGCGTAAAATCCCCCCCCCATAAGCAATACTTTCACGCCACTTTACCCTTTCAAAAAAAATACCACTCCCTCCCCTGAAAATTTTTTTTTTTTTTTTTTAAATCCAGCACTAATTTTCACTCTCTCCTCCCCCAGTACAAATCCTCTCTCTGTCTCCCAGAACAGATCCTCACATGCAAATCCCCCCTCCCCCAACATAATATTCTTCCCCCTTTCTCAGCACAAGTCTTTCTCCACCCTCCCAAAATCCCCAGTCCCAGAATAATTCCCTCTTCCCTATTCTAGCACTTATCCCCACACCCCTTAGTTTCCCCTCACAGCACAAATCCTCCTCCTCCCCAGTACCATTCTCAGAAAAAATCCTCTTACACCCCTCCAAATCCTCCACTCCCCCAGCACAATCCTTCATTCCAGCACAAATCCTCTCTTACCCAATTCCTCCTCTCCAAATCCCCCCAGCACAAATTCTCTTTTCCCCAAGCCCCCTTCTCAGTACAACAAATCTAACAAATTTCTTCTCCCAGCAAAAATTCTCTCCCTGCTTCAAGTTCCTCCCTCCAAAATCCATCTTCTATCACAGATCCTCCTCCTCCCAGTGTAAATCCTTTCCTCACTTCTAGCTCAAATTATCTCCCTCAAATCCCCCTTTCAAGTACAAATCTTCTTCCATCCCCAAATCCCCCCTCCCAGTACAACTCCTTATCCCAGCACAAATACCCCACCCTCAAATCCCCTCCCAGCACAAATCCTTCTCCCCTTCATCAAAACTCCCATCCCCAAATTTCCCTCCCAGCAAAAACCCTCTCCCAACTTTCAGCACACATCCTCTCCTCCAAGTCCTCCCTTCCAGCAGACCCCCCCCCCCCCCATCCTTGGTAACCCCCCCATCCTCTCCAGCACCCTTTCCCCCAAATCCCCCATGCCAGCACCTGTTCTCTCGCCAGTTCTATCACAAATCCTTAAACCCATATTCCCCCTCCCAGTACAAACCCTAAAAACACAGATTCTCTCTCCTTCTAATATAGATCAATACATCTCAACTGACCCAGTTTTGGTGGGACCTTCCAAGATATGAACAAAATATCCCAAATCCGGACTAAGGACCCGTTCACATCAGGACAGGGTGCGGGAAACCCGCATTCCATGTCATTTACATTCAAAGCTCACTGCAATTGTGATCTGCAGCGGGTGTCAATGTTAACTCAATGACACCCCAAATGCTGGTCACAAACACAGTGTGTTTGCCTGTTCCAGTTTGTATGGCACAGTAATACCATGTGATCTGATTGCTGTGCATTTTATAAAGTAATGCATGCATTCAAATGAATGGACTGAAATAGCACTGCGCCTGGATTGCATGTGAATTGCAGAGGAATGCACAGCCCATTCCCCTATGATCCATGGTGTGATCCAGTCATGGTGTGTCCTGGAGCCCAACAAGGACCAAATGCCGGAATGAATTCTGCCACTGGACTCCACTAACTTGCCTGGCAGGGCGGCACTAGTTTGGGCACCTGGGGCAATTGCCCCGCATCTCTTGTTGGGTACCTGAGCTCGCACATGCCAGGATTGTCCCCTCTATGGCAGACAAAATCTCTTTGAATTGGAGGGGAGGGAGAGGATATGTACTAGGGGGCACTTTAGAAGGAGAGAGGACTTGCACTGATTTCATAGCCAACCCCCCCAGCACAAGTCCTCTCCCCTGTATTTACTACAAGACCTCAGATCAGTGAAGCTCAGGCAGAGTGGTGTTCCTCCTCCTCACCCCTCTCCTCGTGTCTATGTACAGGAGAACATCACAGACAAGGAGGAGGAGGTGGATTCAGTCGCTCTGCGCTGTGTATGTGTGAGAGGTAGATGGCGGTGAGAGACGCTGGCCGCCATACAGAGATATACTTGTGGTGTGTGGGACCCCAGACGCTCCGCACAAGCCACGGGGCCGGTGTCACTGGTGCCCACACTAGAGTGCCTCTACCGGGCAAGTCACTGGAGCCAAGTGCCGGGACTAAGCCTTGATTCCCCAGGACCCCGGGACTTACATCAAATCCTGGGACAGTCCTGGTGAATCCGGGATGGTTGGGAGGTAAGATATCATTATCTGTTCTCACTAAATACCAGCCGATGTGGAGCAGAGCTTTAGTATTGAAAACAAGACAAACACACACTTTACCATGTAAAAAAACGAGCAACAAACACAGCAAAACTCATCATAAAAACCGTGCAAACCGCAACACACCAAAATGTCCCAGGAGGTACTTTGCCATTATGCATATTGCAGGAAAAATTTGCCAAAATCAACGCGCTCTCACTACACTACGTGTGTATTGGACCTGAAAATGAAATTGGTGCGTTTACACAAGAACAATGAGGCTCCATTCACATCTGTGTGTTTCCAAACACAAGCTGCACAGAAAATACACGCTTTGCCGCACATTTTGGAAATGCACTACAAACGCGCATCGCACTTTCAGCGTAATTAAATGGTAAGGGCACCCCAAGCATGGGTAGCAGGTATGTGTCTACCGTGCAACAAACGCGCTGCAAGTGCACCAAATAGTGTTGAAAAAACCAGCCACGTTCAACTTTTTTTTAAAGTTCTGAAATGTCTTTGGGTCATTTGTCGTGTGAATGGGCTTCCTTATGCGTGACAAGCGGAAATGCTCCAAAATGTCCAAAAACAAGTGTGCAGGGTTGTGAGTTCCCACAATGCGGTGTTGTGAACAGGACCTGACATTTGGGGGTCTCCGTTCACTCCTCCCTATGTACTTGTATCAAGGTGGCAAAACACTGTGCAGTCTGATTGTACAATCTCTGTACCATTTCCTTTAGATTTACCAAAACTACCTCACCCCCCAGGCTGACTCATCCTCAGGCTGCTACTCAGCTTCAATCAAAAAAAGAAAAAAAACAAACATCCTATCTATCTAACCTGGAGGACATTACACCAAGGACATTCACAATGTGGCTTATTATTCAGAAAAAGGTCAATCTTTGCCAACTGACAAAATGTGTATGTGTGAAAAAGGACATCTGGCTTCTTCATAGAGAAAACTGCCATACAACCACATTTGATGCTACTGCACACAGTTAGACCCGGAGAAGAACAATGGATGGTGGTTTTGCATGATTTAGGGGAGAAAAGGGTTAAGATGTTGGGTTAATGTGAGAAGGGGCGAGGTCTTACTTAATTGGTGGTCAGATGGATTCTCATGAGTAGATCCTGTATTCAGCACTGGGACTTTATTTAAGAGAATAAACCTCAGAAAGGAAGTTTTCCCTCATCCTCCCTATATGTCAGGTCAGAGTGAAGGTTAAGAGGGAGGGTTGTCACAGAAGCTCGGCAGGTTAAGGAGTCTTTGGAGAATCAGTGGAATTGTTTGAATTGTTACAGAAACAATTGAGTACTGTGCGTGATACTTTTTTTATTTGCACTAACATACAATTTTGAGGATAAGCTTTCGGGGGAAGGCCCCTTCTTCAAGGTCCAAACAGTACTTGAAGAAGGATAAATGTATAGTGCAGCGCTATGATATTACAGAACATATGTGAATATAAAAGTTCATGTAGTCTTTTACACAATAAAAGTGATCATGAGCAAAAACATATGTGAAGATTTCCTCATCATCTAGGTGGCTGGAAAAATAGAAGAAATGCGCACTCACCGACCGCGCATTTCAAATGCGCATGTGTACAATCATATCCAGATGGTCAGTCAGATATGCAGATCAGTAAGGCACATAGGTCATCCCCTTCCAGTAACGACATCCGCTTTGGGTGCAGCGTTATACCTCCAGGTCCACAGAGCCCTCTTGCCCCAAGTGATAAGGTAGATAGAGATCCCTCTCCTGGATATAGGTACCCCAAAAATAGGTGGCTGGAAATCTAGAACCCTCCAATCAGAGGGTCAAGAAAGGGAATGCCGATAGTGTAGTATGTTCAAAACTTTTATTGAGTCATAAATTGTTAGCCAGGGTCACATGTACATAACAAATACCGTCAGTGATCAAACAGACAGGTAAGTGAGAAATGGATAACACATGTACTAACCCGGCAAAAGATAAAGATGAAAGACCACCGGACCTCCTCGTGGTCCCAGTGGTCAGGAAGTCACACTCGCTACTGGCTCCTCCTGAGGCCTTTCGTGCTAGGGCACTTCTTCAGAGGGTGGACGCCATTAGCGCTAATGGCGTCCACCCTCTGAAGAAGTGCCCTAGCACGAAAGGCCTCAGGAGGAGCCAGTAGCGAGTGTGACTTCCTGACCACTGGGACCACGAGGAGGTCCGGTGGTCTTTCATCTTTATCTTTTGCAGGGTTAGTACATGTGTTATCCATTTCTCACTTACCTGTCTGTTTGATCACTGACGGTATTTGTTATGTACATGTGACCCTGGCTAACAATTTATGACTCAATAAAAGTTTTGAACATACTACACTATCGGCATTCCCTTTCTTGACCCTCTGATTGGAGGGTTCTAGATTTCCAGCCACCTATTTTTGGGGTACCTATATCCAGGAGAGGGATCTCTATCTACCTTATCACTTGGGGCAAGAGGGCTCTGTGGACCTGGAGGTATAACGCTGCACCCAAAGCGGATGTCGTTACTGGAAGGGGATGACCTATGTGCCTTACTGATCTGCATATCTGACTGACCATCTGGATATGATTGTACACATGCGCATTTGAAATGCGCGGTCGGTGAGTGCGCATTTCTTCTATTTTTCCAGCCACCTAGATGATGAGGAAATCTTCACATATGTTTTTGCTCATGATCACTTTTATTGTGTAAAAGACTACATGAACTTTTATATTCACATATGTTCTGTAATATCATAGCGCTGCACTATACATTTATTAGTCTTATTGCAAGGTCCAGTGATTCCTTAGAGTGCTTCAGCGGCTGTTTTCAGAGCGCTCGCTTCATCTATATCCCTTAGTACTTGAAGAAGGGGACATACACGAAAGCTTGTCCTCAAAATTGTATGTTAGTGCAAATAAAAAAAGTATCACGGACAGGACTCAATTGTTTCTGTTGCAAATGCACTAATACGGCTACAATCACCTCAAGTTTGAATTGTTACAAACCCATTGTCACGGATCCACACCACACGCACACGCCCACAGCGACTAGGTAACCGAGGCGCGCACGTGCAGCCGTGACTTGGGGTAAGAGGGAATAAGGGGACCTTAATCTGAATATATATATACGTATATAAGACCGGCCGTGATATACTTTCACAGCGTGCACTACCTCTGGCCACCACTAGAAGGAGACTCCACTCCAATCCAGCTGGCTAACCACACACACAGGCAGACACGAATCTTATATACAATCTGGTGCACACTAAGAGTTGAGGAGCAGCCTAGCAATCACACACCCTTCTAGGATTCCTCCAGATATCCTACAAGCCAGAACCCCGGAGTTAATCACTCTTCCACTGTCCACACACCCCACACAAGACACACCACAAAACAGTAGCTTGCCACCACCCAACAGTTTTACTGGCCTGCTGGGCTACCACACACACACACAGATCTCTGTCTGGCAGACCTGTTACCTTTACAATCTGCGTGCAATCTGCCAACAGGCAGTGCAATTGAATACAGATTGGCAATGAACTTGTCCGAGCGTATAAAGGCGCTAAAATACAATACAATACAATCTCTCCGGAGATATGAGCCCGAGCTTAAGTAACCAGAAGTCACTTATTAATTTTATGATTTAATATCCCGAAAGTGGGCTGTGCATAAAATATGTACAAAGTATAAAAAGTTACAGAAAATACAAAAAATACAAGAAGACACACAGACTATTCACTATAAAATAAAAGGGAAATAAAAACAGAAATAAAACTTTCACCAAGAGTTATCCTGCGACTGGAGTCAGAGAGAGTCCGCAATCCATCAGTTAATAGGACTGGCTCCATACGAATCACAACGTCCATATCTCAGGGTCCTCAATTTATGGGAATATAGACATGGGCTGGACATTAGCCCTTGGCCAATCGACTCTGGGGGGTGTTCCTGTACCTCTCTGGTCCCCCGCTGTGTCATGAAGCCAAACCGTCTAGAGCCAGTTTCCTTCCAGATTTCCCAGAAGGTGACAAATCTTATTGGCATCTAGGTGTCACCTCCTTCCAGTGGAAGCTCTGTCCCTTCAGATGCTAATTGGTGACCATGTGCCTCTGCCTTAATTCTGAACACATCTTATATTACCATGGAATGAAGCTAAATCTACATTGTCATATTTTCTACAGGTCACATCTCAGCTACTCAAATCTTCATTATTATGTCACACCCATCTTGTGTTCTAGTACTTACCCCTGGTGGGTTGTTCTTCCCACAAGCTCAGTGCATGTTTGGTTTGTTGCCTGGCAGATCACGTATGTTATCCCTGTGTACAAGGATGTGCACCATGGGACCACACAGCACAACCTTGTGTGATCCACCGAATGGAGGTGTATATTGATTGGCTGTTTCCTTGTGCACAGTGATAACATACGTGATCTGCCTGAGCTAATAGGACTCAGTTTTGGTGGGGCTTGTCCTCCCAGCCAATAACAGACAGGTTCCTACCTGTGTTCCCTTCCTGTAGTACACCATATACTGGCCAGTACCTGGGGGTCTATGTGGAGGAGTTCTGCACCTACTTGTCTTTCAACCTATGTACTGGATGTGCTTTCAGATTGATCAATGTGGCCTTAAGTCCCAAGCTTTTGGTGGATTAATATCCTCTGTTTTCTTGTGAATGTAATGTGGGGGACGTAGTGCTATGATCCCTATTTTTGACTCCAATCACTTGTGTAATCACATCTCTGTACTATACAGCAGAGGTATAAAGGGTAACTCCAGGCACAAATAAAATGTACACGTAGGGTGCGGTCAGTCACTAGCATGAGCACAGCAGTTTTTGTTTTTCTGAGTCTTATGAATCCATATATCATGACTAAATATCCAAGATTTGTGTCTCCTATTCCACTCAATAGGGACTCAGCTGAAGATATTTTCATTAGTCTGTAAATCCCGGATGAGGCCATGGTTTAGGATCTAAGGTATGTAAGCAGCTATGGAGGGGGATCAGCACAGTTCAGCTTGAGGGTGATGGGTGGGAATGTGGATTTGCTAAAAGTTGTCATAAAGTTGCATCTGCCATTTGAAAACAATGCATTAAAAGTGCTTTGAAAACCAACTTTAAGTTTTTTTTTTTTCAAAACATTGGGTCCACTAAGTTAAAAAGAAAAAACAGCTCTGGCTGCAATACGAACCTTCAATCTGGAGCTGCCCCTCACTGTGCTTCTCCTTCACCACCAGATGCTATCTGTTTCCTGGGTTGAATATTGCCCAGAACTATGGTGGAGTATGACTGCACAGCCAATTGATTGGGAGAGATAGTGACAGGGTGACATCACAGGACTATAATTAGGAAACACTTCCTCCCAATTGTGCTCCTGTGATGTCACCCTGTTACAGGAAGTGCATGAACAAGCAACTCCATGGCAGGATCATCAGGGATTATTGGAATGAAAGCTGCAGATTTAGAAATATTGAAACAACTTTTGAAATGGCATTAACAGCTGAACAGTGATTGGTACTGTCGCAGTCGGACTGATGCGCTGGTGTCGGAAATTCAATCCCTGACTTGTTGATTCAAGCCGTTCCTGGTACAATTGACTTTGGGCAGTTCAGCACCCAGAACGTCCTGTGGGCTGGTACGGGAACACCCCCCAGGGTTGATTGGCCGAGGACTGATGTCCAGCCTACGTCCATATTCCCATAAATTGAGGACTTGAGGTATGGACAGGGTGATTCGTATAGAGCCCGTCCCATTGACTGGTGGATCGCGGACTTTCTCTGACTTGCTCCAGTCACAGGGTAACTCTTGGTAAAAGTTTTATTTCTGTTTTTTATTCCCTTTTATTTTATGGTGAATAGTCATTTGTGTGTCTTCTTGTATTTTTTGTATTTTCTGTAACTTTTTATACTTTGTACACATTTTATGCACTGCCCACTTTTGGGATATTAAATCTTAAAATTAATAAGTGACTTTTGTGTACTAAGCTCGGGCTCATATCTCCAGAGAGATTAGATTGTATTGTATTTTAGTGCCTTTATACGCTCGGTCAAGCTGATTGCCAATCTGTATGCAATTGCACTGCGTGTGGGCAGATTGCATGCAGATTGTAAAGGTAACAGATCTGCCAGACGGAGATCTGTGTGTGTGTGGTGTCCCAACAGACCGTTCTGCGGATAAACTGTTGGGTGATGGCCAGCTACAGTTTGTGGTGTGTCTGGTGTGGGGGTGTGTGGATAGTGGAACACTTGGGGTCTAGCTTGTAGGATAGCTGGAGGAATCCTAGAAGGGTGTGCCAATTGCTAGGCTGCTCCTCAACCCTAGTTATTACACCAGATTGTATGTAAGATCCTATCTGCCTGTGTGTGTGGTCAGCAAGCTGGATTGGAGTGGAGTCTCCCTCCGGTGGTGGCCAGAGGTAGTGCGGGCTGTGAAAGTATATCATGGCCGATTTTATATAAGTAAGTCAACCTTATTCCCTCTTACCCCAAGTCACGGCCGCACGTGTGCGCCTCGGTTAGCTAGTCGCTATGGGCGTGGACGTGTGGGTGGATCCGTGACAATAATAATAAAGCTTCCCTGTAGGTAAAATGAATATCTACTAAATGTGAACCTTTTAGGAGATATTCACTCTTTTTGAGAGCTGGCACATGTGCTCTGAAGGAGCGACATACCCGTGCCATTCCTTCAGAGCACTGTGCCGTGGCCCGGGACTCCCTCATGCATGTGCGGGAGTGACATCATCATGGCTCGGCCTGTCAGATGGCCGGAGCTCATGAACCCAGAAGGAAGACGGGTGAAGATGGAAGCCCTGTCAGCGGTGACAGCACGCAACTGGAGGGCTTCCTTTCAAGGTAAGTCCTTCATAATGTGCTAGGGGATTTTTTTTCCCTGGATGCGGTTTCCTACGGCTTTAAAAAATACGGGTATTATAATGTCTCTTACCAAGACGCCTTGTGTGCTCCTGTATCAGCTGAACATCTTCAGAATCTGTCTCATTGATTTGTCTTCTCTTGGTGAAGTAGAAGATACCAAAGGTGCACCTCTCAGTGTTGATTGGGTCAACCGTGATTTCAAAATGTTTGACTTCTGATACATGATCCTTGAAATGATCTGAACGAAGCAGATCTGTTATCCAGCAATAAACATCATTCGTTGATCTGGAGAAGATTGCATGTCTGCCCTTAAATAAAATTAAAAAATGAACATACAAATATTTCCATGCATGCAAAGCTATTGGTACCGCCTATAGGAGAGCTCTACCTCCGACTCATCAGGAGGCGTGCCAGACCTCTGCAGAGAGACCACTGCTTTCAAACAGAAAGGTCCCTTTCTGCTGCATGCTGCAGGGGACAGGCTTTTCTACTTAGGCTGAAGTTGCCACCTGTCCAGGATCCACCCACACAGTCTGGGTTTTGAAGCATGTGTATGGGTTTCAGTCCACCAGATTATACCAATGGTGGGTGTGGAATGTAAAGAGCAGAGTACGGAATGAGTCGGTGTAGAATAGGGAATGTACAGTGCAGAGTACGGAATGAGTCGGTGTAGAATAGGGAATGTACAGTGCAGAGTACGGAATGAGTCGGTGTAGAATAGTGAATGTACAGCGCAGAGTACAGAATGAGTCGGTGTAGAATAGGGAATGTACATTGCAGAGTATGGGATGAGTCGGTGTAGAATAGGGAATGTACATTGCAGAGTATGGGATGAGTCGGTGTAGAATAGGGAATGTACATTGCAGAGTATGGGATGAGTCGGTGTAGAATAGGGAATGTACAGCGCAGAGTACGGAATGAGTCGGTGTAGAATAGGGAATGTACAGTGCAGAGTACGGAATGAGTCGGTGTAGAATAGGGAATGTACAGTGCAGAGTACGGAATGAGTCGGTGTAGAATAGGGAATGTACAGTGCAGAGTACGGAATGAGTCGGTGTAGAATAGGGAATGTACAGTGCAGAGTACGGAATGAGTCGGTGTAGAATAGGGAATGTACAGTGCAGAGTACGGAATGAGTCGGTGTAGAATAGGGAATGTACAGCGCAGAGTACGGAATGGGTCGGTTTAGAATAGGGAATGTACAGTGCAGAGTACGGAATGAGTCGGTGTAGAATAGGGAATGCACAGCGCAGAGTACGGAATGGGTCGGTGTAGAATAGGGAATGTACAGTGCAGAGTACGGAATGGGTCGGTGTAGAATAGGGAATGTACAGTGCAGATTACGGAATGAGTCGGTGTAGAATAGGGAATGTACAGTGCAGAGTACGGAATGAGTCGGTGTAGAATAGGGAATGTACAGTGCAGAGTACGGAATGAGTCGGTGTAGAATAGGGAATGTACAGCGCAGAGTACGGAATGGGTCGGTGTAGAATAGGGAATGTACAGTGCAGATTACGGAATGGGTCAGTGTAGAATAGGGAATGTACAGCGCAAAGTACGGAATGAGTCGGTGTAGAATAGGGAATGTACAGTGCAGAGTACGGAATGAGTCGGTGTAGAATAGGGAATGTACAGTGCAGAGTACGGAATGAGTCAGTGCAGAATAGGGAATGTACAGTGCAGAGTACGGAATGAGTCGGTGTAGAATAGGGAATGTACAGCACAGAGTTCTGCGCTCTCTTCCAACCTCAGCTTTCCAGTTCTCCAGATGAATTTGTGAACACCAAGAAAGAGAACTCTCATAGACTGATACCATCCACACAATTTTTTTCAACAAGATAAAAAAAATATACACTCACATATGATTAAAAAACATCAGTGGATATGTGACCAACAACTGCAACACTCCTAATACGATGTGAGATCGCACCAAGATGAAATGATCTTCCGGCCACTGCACCCTCCACTGCTCACTCAGCTCCAGCATAAAGACTGAAGCTATACAGAACTCCTTTCGGTGGTATTTTGTGCCATCCATGAAAGGGCCACATCAGGGGCGGACTGACAACTCATTGGGCCCCCGGGCAATAAGGGATCATGGGACCCCTGTGTCCTTGCCCAAACTCAAAAAAGCCTATGAAAAAGGTATCAGGGGCATCTCATGGGGCCCCCTACTGACCCCGGGCCCTCGGGCAGTGCCTAGTTTCCAAATCGTCAGTCTGCCCCTGGGCCACATGATCTGACAGGTACTTGAAGAGTCGGCCCAACAAGTAGTAGCGGATTGTCTCTAGTGACCCATTTTATTGCCAGACACGCTCTTTTCAAAATGGAATTTGTTTCAGCCGGTGTGATCTTCCGTCTCAGGTACATGCCAGTGTACTCTCCCCCCCCCCCCAATCACCTGAGACAAGACTGCACCCTGACCCAGCTTTGAAGCATCTGTCTTGATGTGGGTTTTGTATTAGCTGGAAGTCATTATGTACATTTGCAAGGCTTTCCTCTCAAATGAGAGACTTTTCCTGCTTTATTTTTCTAACTTTTATTGTTAAGCCTTCATTTTCTACCATGCAGACTGACACATACAGTAACTCTTGTAATGGATACATACATCTGACTTTTGTTGAGATAACCTTTACTCTGTGCCTACTGTATGTAATGCCATTAACTGATCTTGTGACAGTTCAAATGTCCTACTTTGCATAGCAAGAAGTCTCCGGAAAGGGGAAGTGTCCATCATGGATTCTCTGAACCAGGAACACTTTCTGAAAGTCTGAGGCTGAAGACCTGTTCCTGGCACACAGCCTGTTCAGATGGCAGAAAGCTGCTTCTCCCTCAGGACTCCAATGGATAACAGTGAAGATTCTCCCCTTCATGAGGTCTGTCAGAGGTGCTGCCAGGCTGGCAAAGTTGGGAATAAACCTCCTATATTACCCAACAATGCCAAGAAAAGAACACACCTGCTTTTGTGTGAGTGGATGGGGCTACTTTTGGATGTCCTTCACCTTGTTCAGCTGTGGTTTGGTCATGCCTCTGCCTATAACATACCCCAAATGGTGGGCCTCCTCTAACCCAATTTTGCTTTTTCTAGGTTCACAATGAACCCTGCCTTTCGGAAGGCATCTAGGAATAACTGAACCTTTTTTTAAACAACTTTCCCAGTCGTGACTAAAAATGACAGCTCCCGTGTAATGACCTTGGATGAGATATTTCTTAAAAGGTATTGCCTCCGGGTACCTGGTGGCACAGACGTGGACCAATATTTACTGGTGTCACCTAGATGATTTAACTAAGGTGCCCATCAGGTCCATGGCAATACAATCGTGCAAAAGTGGGGCATCGCCATGGTTATTTGACAGGTCAGGACCCACAAAGTCCTTTATTTCCTGGTATACTTGGGGCCAATAAAACCATTCCAAAACCAGTTCCTGCATTTAGCCACCTGAAAGGAACCCCAAGCACATGACCATTAGCCAAACGTAAAACACTTTGAGCCTGAAAGACTGGGGTACCATGAGTTGTTCAATCATTTCATTGCTCTCTTTGATTACTCTGTATAGGAAATCAGATTCACAGCAAAATGGGGGAACTGTATAACTACTCCATGTTTCTGTGGTTCATCATTTAACTCTGTGACCTGTTCCCTGGCATAGATCAAAGTGGAGTCTTTCAAACGAGCACCAAGAAAGTCCTCCTCAGAGCCCTCGATAGATCTGGCTTAGAAGCAGGAATCCCAGCTTGAAATCCTGCAGTCACCTGCAGAAAACCTGGATCAGTTTCTGCCGATTCACACATCTCTTGACATCTATCATCCTTATTTTTAAGCTGGAGTATGTTACTAATTCCCTCGTCAGAGGCTTCCTCCTTTTTAGTGGAGGCCTCAAGACCCTCCAATTTATGCTCATACAAGTCCTAAAACAGGAGGTAGTCTCGCCCGATCAGAAAGTCATTTGGCAATCCTAAGATCACCCAAACTCGATGCGGTTCCTGCTAGGGTGGATAAGGTTATAGTGGCACCGAATAGTCATTGAGGTCCACACAGATGACACCCACCTGTTCTCAAGGGATCAGCTTTCCCTGCAAACTATCTGATTGGAGCACTTACGGAGACCAAGAGTTCAGCAACCTCTTATTCATTGACTCTTTTCACACACTCAATGTGCATTCAGACTTTTCACAGCACATATTACATAAGTATACATGAAGTGTTCATGGCTCACATCGCATTCCATCAACTCATCCTGCTTTGGCACTGGGCTGCCTTATGACCCAGTTGGTGGCAGGACCAGCACCAAACATTGTGGGGTTCTCTTTCCCTGACAGTTCTTTGAAAGGATTAGATGCTTGACTTCTGGTGGGAGTGTTATGCATCAAAGCATACACAATGTGGTCAACATGCAGCATCTTGACACAGGGACACATCTCCTTGATCCACATCAGCGCTCAGGTTGCAGAAGGGCCCCTAGCTGTGATGTTCAACTGTGGTGGCCATCTCATCTGGGGACTGGGGCTCTGACTGGGCCACCCACTGGTGCAGCTCCTTAGGAATCCCTGGTAGAAGCAGGTCCAGGGCAACTTGCTCCACAATCTGGGTGGGAGTCATCTCCTCAGGCTTCATCCAGTCTTGGATTAGGTGCATGAACCCAGCTGTCCATGCCAGTCAAGGTAAGAGTCACTTCCAGCCTGGCTAGTATTTTTACCTTTAGCAAATTATAATCTCTTGCATATTCTGGGGAAAACTCCTCCTACAAGCTGTAACCAGTGCTCTGCTGGACACTAATAGAAGTCACAAGACTGCTATATACTGCTGATGAAAAAAGGTATTTAGCAGTTTATATAAAAGTTTACTAAAACAATTGCATTTCCATATTCTGTCTACTGTGTGAGAGCGGATATAGTGAATGAAGGATCCGGGGAGAGCGGATATAGTGAATGCGGGGTCCGGGGAGAGCGGATATAGTGAATGCAGGGTCCGGGGAGAGCGGATATAGTGAATGCAGGGGTCCGGGGAGAGCGGATACAGTGAATGCAGGGTCAGGGGAGAGCGGATATAGTGAATGTCGCTGTTGTCAATCACATCTAGTCAGCCAATGAGGAGTGAGGGGGCAGGGCAAAGCCACAGCTCCGTGTGTGAATGGACACATGGAGCAGTGGCTTTGGAACACACCTGGCTCCCATAGTCTGGAGAGAGCAGATATAGTGAATGCGGGGTCCGGGGAGAGCGGATATAGTGAATGCGGGGTCTGGGGAGAGCGGATATAGTGAATGCAGGGTCCATGGTTTAGTAACACTTCAAGTCCTGCTAGATCCCTTCAGGCCGGCCCCTTTTTCAGGTATAGGTATGTAAAACATTAAAAATAAGTGTCTGTACTGTTTAAAACCCAGAAATACACTTCTCACCCTGATCTGCACATGCTCAGTTGCTCTCTATTTTTTGACACTGTGCTGAAAAATCAGAGCCACTAGAGACTGATCTGCTGACAGCCTAAAGATTTATTGCTGTTCAGGGGCTCTGAGCTTTAGCAAAATGGCCGTCTCCAGCAAGAAGAAACAGGAGAAATGGTGGAGGCAATTTACAGCTCACACTGATTTTGGTGGCAAAATTTTTGATGTGGATATACAGTATGTTCCTTACTAAAAAACATTATTTTTGATCATGTTGTTATGGGTAAAGTTCGATTTTTAGCCCAACTAACGTAAACTTTAAAATGATCCCTTTCAGTGGGTCTGCACTTGGATTAGAAGAGTTAATTGTTTGTTTACGTCTAAGGAAACACTAAAAAAGTTACTTATCTGCTCCTCCACTAGACCAGTCCCCACAGCGTCTTCTCCCCAATGTTCCACCCGTCTAAGGTCCTTACAGTATGTCATCAAGACCAGCGCAGGGTCCATAGCCCAACACCGGACAAGACGATGCTGAGGGACAGTCCACTGCCAGAGCATGGGGGGGACACTATCTGCCAGGTAGCGAAGGATCAAGTAAGTAAAAAAAGTGCTTTTTCTTTCCCTTAGTTTAAGCAAGCAATTAACACTTGTACTGCAGGTGCATCCCCACATTTTAAAGTTTCCTGGATTTGGGCTTTAAACTATGTTTTGGGAGAATCACACCCGTGGTCACAAATTATCATTGCATATCTATTCCTTACCTTCCTTAAGTTCTTTTCGTGGTTTTTCTCTGAAAGAATAAAAGACAAATATGAGACATTGTGGAAAGACATCTTCAGAAGCAGAGTTCAGCCAAGGCAGTCTCTCTACATCTGACAGGGGCCCTTTAGGTGTTTGGTGGAAATGTGAGGATAACCCCCTCCATTGGTACATACTCCCTATACAAAGACCACACATGGTTCTTTCCCAAAAGGTACTGAGGCCGCCAGCCACCCAAGCAACAGTCCAATCACTCCGGCTCCAATAAACAGTCAAGGGGCTGTCTTTTTGTGATTTATCGCTTGTATAACTTGTAATAGGGAGAGGGGTTGGGGATTTGGGATACTTCATAACGTTCAGCACATAGCAATTGGAAGAAAATCTCTTCCCTAAGTCCTTCTGAACAGGTTAAAGTGGTTGTAAAGTCTCAAGGCTTTTTACCTTCATGCATTCTATGTAAAAAACCTTCTGTGTGCATAAGTGCCCCCACCCACCTCCCAATACTTACCTGAACCCCATTGCTATCCATCGATGTGCATGACAGTCTTGACTGGCCTGGGTCTCTGCTTCCTCATTGGCTGAGACAGCAAGTGGGAGCCATTGGCTCCCGCTGCTGTCAATCACATCTAGTCAGCCAATGAGGAGTGAGGGGGCAGGGCAAAGCCACAGCTCCGTGTGTGAATGGACACACGGAGCAGTGGCTTTGGAACACACCTGGCTCCCATAGTAAGCTGCTTGCTATGGGAGCACCCGACAGAAAAGAGGAGCCAGGAGCACAGGCAGGGGACACAAGAAGAGGAGGATCGGGGCTCATCTGTACAAAACCACTGCACAGAGTAGGTAAGTATAGACATGGTTGTAATATTTTAAAAATAAAAGTTGGACCTTTACAATCACTTTTAGGCCTCACAGCTGGGGACCATGAGGTAAGTCTCTTTGGCATTCAATCTTCTCCTTTGTAATTGTGAGTATTGAACAGTCTAAGGCCTCACATCTGGGGACCATAAGGCAGGTTTTTGGCCATCTGGTTACCTTGCACCCGTGCACAGTTACTGGTACCCAGTGCATCATCCAGTACACAGTCTCAAGGATGAATTTAGGGTCAGTACTCGCAAGTCCCCAGAACATATGCCACCTCCCAGCTTCCTCCAGGCACAACCCAGTGAAAGAGATAGCACCTCTCAGGACCAGATCCCTTAATGGTGTGGTTCTGGAGGTAGTTCTAAGCAAAGTCTATTTAATCCTTTAATCCTGGCCTCCAAGGCCTCCTAGAGCAGCTGTCAATCCACAGATTGCCTGGCAGCAGAAGCTCCTGTACCTCTGGAACCCTCCTTGGGAGAAGGAACCCTGATCTCCAGTGTCTCAGATCATTTATCTCAATTCCAACCCCTAATAGGCACTCCTCCCCAGGGATTGGCTGGAACACAATAGACATTCAGATTAGTTGATTTGAATTTCCCAACCTAAACTCTAGAAATGCCTTTCAGAGGCAGGAGGAAGCAATCATACTCCCAGCCTGTGAGACTGTGAATAGGACAGAACAAACAATTACTGGTTCCTTGATTGCAGAAGAAGCCAAAAACTAAATTTACCCAGCATCCTGCGCTAGGAGGGTGCTACATAATATTCATGAAAATGCAATATTTTTATAGGAGGATAATAGAGGAATAAATTACTGAAATATCTCCATTACCTGAAGCCTCCTTTAGGATGTGGTGGATGTGTCGGAGTTTATTGGCCATTCTTCTCTCCACTGATAGAGGGTTTATTTTATGTTTAGTCAGATATTCCATTTCTTCTTTGCTCAGGGTCAGGAGTTCACAGTCCAGGTATCCCCCCTCCATCCATCGGGCTATAATCTGTCTCTCCAAATTTATATCTTTCACATCACTTATCACAACTTTTATGTTTCCTGGACCTACAGAGTAGACAAGACTATAAACTAGACAATACATGTAAAAACCTTCCAAGCATACTGTAGCTCTACAGAGATGGTCAACAAAACACAATTCCTACATTCAACTGTTATAGTAAAAACATAGTAGATTGTACAATCAGACTGAAGTGTGTGTGTCTGGCTGTACTCTCCATACACTAATGTGTTATCCCTTCCTTTCTGCAATCATTTTTTGTATTATTCCTCAGCACAATGCCATGAATACATTATTAAATATTCTCCCCTTTGAAATCCTGAAGGTGACACTTTGCACGGCTGGTGGCTCTCAATCCCAGCAGTCAGGGTCTCCACTGATGATCAGGAGCCAATTAGAGTGGCTCCTGATCATGTGACCACTATATCAGCTGTGACTTAGTCATTACATGCAGGTTGGAGACCCCAATGATAAATAGAAAGCTTTCAGCGAGCAGATGCCACCTTTAGGCTGAACTATTTGTATGCAGTGGCATATATTCAATAGTGTAACTGTCAGGTACAATTGCATTATTAAAATTGATAATAAACTCATTTAAAGATAGGGAAAGATTTAAGCCTTTTTTTAACAACCAAGCAAGTTTTTTTATTATGTGTACCAAATACCAAGTACCGAGTCATATACAAAATATCTTATATACAGTAAACAGCTCTCAATAGTAGGCAGTTGCACCCAGGAATATCCCCCCATGAGGAGTTAAACTGTAAAATAAAAAGAGGGGAGCCCCTCTAAGAGTAGCAACTAAAACCAGCTATAGGATGAAGGATGAAATCTTCTCACGTGTTCAGGTGGCTGTTACCACACAGTAAGTTGTTGCCAGGTCGGGTTGTAAGACCGACTGCAGTATGGCTGTTCTCTGTGTACAGTCTGCCTGTGGAAGAGTTTTATGTGCAGCAGCCGCAGCGCTTGATTAGCCGAGTTCCCCTCTAATGTTCTCCTAGTTATAAGTAAAAGGGGACGACTTAGGACCAAGGGGTACAGTTCTAGAAAAACTGGAAGCTTACTATATTCCAAGGGAAGGCAATTCCATAAGGTCCACAAGTATGTAACCATTATAGAAAACAAAGACCTGGTATGAGGAATAATAGGCACAACTGCTCATGGAAAGGTGTGCACACTCACCATTATTAGACGCAGCTGTGAGATGGGGAAACAGCTTTCATTGTTTGAACACTGATTGAAGTAAATTCAAGTCCAGGCCTATAGTTAGTTAGTTAGGGTCTCTGTTTGTGTCAGGCCACAAGTGTTGTTACTGATCATTGGAAGGACTGATAAAATCCTACAAACTCAAGCCAGACTGGCATTTTGCTCAGAAGGAATACTCAGGCACGTGCTACAGGACCAGTTATGGGAGGGGGAATACTGTAGATTTGTGTAAGATTGTAAGCTGTTGTGCTGCACCGCAGGCTAGCCCATACCGTACCCCCATACACTGATTCCTGCTCTGTAGGGTAATAACAGGTAAGGTGTGGCAGCTTAGTTGTGCCCCCAGTAGGTAAATTACTACACTTTCTACCTTCATCCATCAGAAGGCGCCATGCTGTGCAGCACAAGGGTCTCAGCCTTTGGGCTGGGTGTATGTAAATATATTGTATATTCCAGCATTTGTGGTTGCGTTTATTTGCCACATCTAAGTAAAATTCTGTTGTGACAAAAGCTGGTTTTGGGGTTGCTTTCCTCGTTCGTGACTTCACTGTATCCTGGGGAGCCCACCCCGGTACACGGCTTACACAGCAGAGGAGAAATGTCCTCTGCTGGTCACAATGTTGGTGTAAGGCAGGCTGGTAAAAGCAGGGAGCTGACAGGCACAGGGGTTCATTAACTGATCTCCCCTTCTGTGTCACTGACAAGCTCAGGGAGATATCTGTCAGAGCTGCAAGGATTGGAAGGAGAGAAGATGAGATCAGTATGGGGGGGGAGATTTCTGGAGAAAAATGACACAGGAAATAGACGGAGGGCATGGCAGGGGTTAAAGGGGCTTGGGCTAGGTGGTTGATTGAAGAATTTAAAAGTAAAGTGGGCAGCAAAAAATATCTGATTGGGTCAAAGTCAAGGATGGGTGGAACTGCAGTGGCTTGTCTGGCAGTTGGTCTGGGGTGGTCTTTAGTTGTGGAGGTCTGCTGTGTTGGGGAAAACTCCCCGCCCTTCTGCCCTACATTGGGTCTTTGGGTGCTGGGTTATGCTAGTGGTTGTGGTTTGCTTTGGCCTGTGGCATGCGGGGTACAAGGTCCTTTTGGGTTGGGATGGATAAAAAAGGTAAATTGTAGGGACCCGTCCGAGGTACAGCTCCCAGTTGTTGGGATGTGTATCTGTGTGTTGTCTCCAAGTCAGTGGTCTTGTGGCTGGAGGCCTGGTTAAGTGACACGCAGGTATTGTCTGCAGCTTGATACCTAATAGGACCTTGGGGCTCAATAATTTTCTGTTATACTGTGTGATTATGTTATTTATCGGTTATTCTTCTGTTCTTTATATTTTGGTTAATAAAAGGCTGCTATGGCCACTCAACTCCAAATTGTTGTGTTGTCTTTATTTACAAGACGTAAGATGGGTTTGTGGTCAGAGCAGTATAGACAAGCAATATTTATTACCCGAGTCATGACCTGGAGAGAAGAACGGAGGCATGGCTACTGGGCTTTACAGCATGCAGGCACTAACACAGGAGGAACTTAGCCGGGTAGCAGAGTGGTGGGAGAGCAAATAACAATGTGGTAAGCTGTTAAGTCCAATTCACAAACACAACAGAAACTAAACAAGGTGCGATATTTATCACCAGGGTCTGTGCCCACTCCTCTTATACAAAGCAGACCTACTCTCCTTTATAACTTGTCAGATGTAAATGGACCGCTTGTCTGTTTACAACTGACTGTCATCTAATCTGACCAACTAGATGGATGAGGAAGGGATCCCCATCTGTCTGGTTTTAGTGGATCTGATGAGATACAGGCAGGTGTAAGAGGACACAAGTCTGTTTATATCCGCAGCTACATAGAGAGCAATGGATGGTCCGGTCAGGTCTGCCTGAAAAACAGACATGCGGGCCCCTTGGCCTGCCTATGTGAAAGGGGCCTTACTTGTTGCAGAGGCCAATCAGAGGCACCAAATGTATAAACAAGAAATATTGGATCTCCCCTACTCCACGCTCAGGATATGGAGACAATGTAATCCACAAGGTAACATGTGCAACCGCAAAATAAAAGCCCAATTCCATCGCTGCTGCAAATAATAAAACCTTAAACACTATGGGGTTACCACATGCGATAACACGGACACCCGGAGTTATCCATTGTTAAGGACACTACGGCTGGCTTCCTCAAAAACTAGCAACAGTGCGATAAATTACCACATGAAAATATGCCATATTTACCACAACACAGATATTTTACTGCAAGAGGTATTTACCGCAAAATTCTTGGTGAATTGCACAATTGCAAAAAATTTACCACAGGCGTTATTTTACTGTAATTTTTCAGTCGCTATCAGGGGAGGACTGAGAACTCATGGGGCCCCTGGGCAATAGGGGATCATGGGGCCCCTGTGCCCTTGCCCAAACTCAAAAAAGCCTATGAAAAAGGTACCAGGGGCATTTCATGGGGCCCCCTACTGACCCCTCGGGCAATCGGGGATCATGGGGCCCCTGTGCCCTTGCCCAAACTCAAAAAAGCCTATGAAAAAGGTACCAGGGGCATCTCATAGGGCCCCCTACTGACCACGGGCTCTCGGACAGTGCCCTGGAAATCAGGGACAGTTGGGAGCTATGGGAACATGTTACACATTCCACCCCAAAAACGGATGAACTTATCCTTTAACCAGTTTCACGGCGCCCCCTACCAGATGTACTGCTACACCGCAGCTCCACTGCACAAAATCATGTAAAGATAAGTGATTTTTCATTTCTGGGTAAGGGGCGTGTGCACCTCCCTACCCTCACCGCTATTGGCTGCTGAGGTTGTAAATCACCAAGCCCCGGGCCAGCAATTCCCGGCCGGGACTCGGTGATCGCCACCAAAGCTGAGAGGGGAGAGATCTGAGTGTAAACAACACAGGTCTCTTTCCTGTCAGCAAGGACATGCTGCTTTGTATTGCTCTGCACAGCATGTCTCCCTAGTAAATCGCACCCAGCACACAGTTAACCCTTTCATCGTCCCACATGTTAACCCCTTCCTGCACAGTGCCATTAGTACAGTGTCAGTGCTTTCTATTAGCATTGATCACTGTATTGGTGTTTCTGGGGATGTCAGTGGCAGTTAGTCTGTTCCCCCCAGTGTCAGAATGCCCACCACAGTCCCACTATAAATCGCTGATCAGCCCCATTACTAGTATGGAAAAAAAAGTTCCATTATCTATACCGCCATTTGTAGACACTATAACTTTCACGTAAACCAATTAAATTTACACGTATTGGGATTTTGTTTAGCAAAGACATGGAGCAGAATACATTTTTCCCCTCCCCCCCACCCCTTTCTCTTCAACATTTTGGATTTACAACAGCTTTCTCACTGGCAATGGTCACCAGGACAAAGAGAGGATGGATCTCTTCAGTGGGGACACAGCCAGCAAGAATACTCAGCAGAGGATCTAACCCTTTTCTGACCTCTTGCTCTCTAGCTCCCTTGTCTCCTCTTCCCATGCTTGTCTCCAGGACTTCTCCAGAGCCTCCCCCATCCTCTGGCACTCTCTACTCCAATCTGCCTATCTCCTACTTTTAGGTGATCCCTAAAAAACTCTCTCTTCAGGGAAGCCTATCCTCCCTTCAGCTAATAACCAAATCTTCTATTCCTCCTATCAGTTCATCCCACAGTTATTACTTTTTGTACCGCTAGCCCCTCCCTTTTAGATTGTAAGCTCCCAGGATCAGGCCCTCCTAACCCTCTTGTATGGATCTGTATTATTGCTGTATTGTCTTCCATTATATTGTAAAGCGCTGAGAAACTGTTGGCACCATAAATCCTGTATAATAATAATAATAATAATAATAATATATCACAATGAAGTTTTCCTCACACATACATCTCATACAATCCGGGATCTCTGATGTGAAAGGAGACTCTGCATATCACAATATTTATACATCAGCTATCATATGATCCTACAATGGGCTCTGATCTGTGGAGCCGTTCAGAGTGGATCCAGAATCCAGGAGATCCCTTTCTCATCTGGGACTCCGTATGACTCACTTACCACGTTGTTCTCTGCAGTAATCCAGGAAACCCTTCATATCAGACAGATCCGGCAGAGCGGTCTCTGCAGAGTATGGGTGATAGAGAACAATGAATTCATCAACGAAAGATCCCCAGATTTCTTCTTCTAGATGAGATGTGTAGCACACAGACCCACACTGAAAGGATGAAGTGTCTGATAGAAGCGATAATATCTGTGACACATTGGTGTCGGGGTCCTGTGTGAAGACAATCAGCCACTTTCTGCTCTCCTCCCCACTCGTCATATCACTGAAACAACACAGAGGAGGAGAAGTGAGAAGATCGATGTGATTTGTTATATACAGTATACATATAAAAGTGATATAAAGAAATGCTGTATACAGATGCTGGGTGACATTCAGGACGGACCTCTCTCTGTAACCGTCATGATGTCTATTTATGGGACTGAGGACCGCCAGTCCTGAATGTGCCATAGGGGCACTCATGGGCCACTGCCTAGGGCAGCAGGTTAGAGGGGTAAGTCCAGGACAGGACAAGTTGTGATGTGTTCTCTTATTACTTTGCTTCCCTCTTCTGTTCTCCTCCGGACATTTGTGGATAAATTCAGCAAGATAATCACTCATGGAAGGCAGTAGAGGGGATATGAGGATGAGTCACAAGACTCATTACAGTTCAAATAACATGAGAAAGTGTCTCTGCAAATATATATGAGCACATTGCCGTTAGCCTCATATCCCAACTATCCCAATCCATTGTGCTCCAATGGTCTGTCTGTGTCTCCTTGGGCAAATGTGATGTCATTCTGACCACAAACTAACCCCACAATAATTACACAGACTTAAATTTTCCTAACCTAACTGTACACTAAAGGGTGCTACACTCTGTCACAAGTTGTACATGTTTATCTGCAGTCTTCTTGTCTCTACAGCCATTCAAAGTGCTGAAATTTAAAGATTCTTCTGAAGCTCAGAATAAAGGGGGCAGAGAGTTGAAATTCCACTCTGCAGAGCTCAGTGAGGAGAGCTTTGAGAGCTCATTGGAGGAAAGGGACACACCCCCCTCAACACAGCACACAGGAAAAGAGCTGTGGCTGTCAATCAAAAGCTGTGTGGTGGACCTCCCTACTTTGTCACCATTTTTCTCTTGGTGTCAGGAAAACTTGTCAGAAGTGGTTCATGCTGATAGCAGAAAAATGAAGACGCAGATAGAAATGACACTTAGTGCTAATTGAGACAAGTACACACTATAGAGGGATATGCTTTGTTCATATGTCATGTCCGAGGTTTACAACCACTCTAAGAAAGGATTCTTCATAGTAGCAGTTACCCTTCTCCAGAGAGGTCTCCAGAGCAGAAAATGTAGACATACATCTTCAGGGAGATCCACTATTGGAAACAGCCCGGAGCCAGCAATCTGGAACAGTCACTTAGGAAGAGGTAAAGCAGCGTTAGTCTCTCCAGGTTCTCTCACTCTCAGGCCTCTTCTCACTGTGTCCCTGTGTACATAGACACCACCTTCCAGTATCAGACAGAACCTGCCCCATGAGTCTACAGGCCAGATCCTCAACAGACTTTCTCTTGACTGTTTTCCACACTTTAGCAGTAGGCCCCCCAGTTCTCCCTGAGCTGGAGCCTCGATGAACCTCCTGCAGGCCTCAGCAGCTAGTCCAGGAGGGCAGACAGCCCCTCCAGCCTGGGTCTCTCTCCGCCAGGGCAAAGGAACCTGCTGTTCTAAAAGGAACCTGCTGTTCTAGGCTCCAGACTATTTATGCACATATCAGACTCCTACTGTTTACTCTCGCGACTAGATATTGGCTGGAGGAATATTTAGCCCAGGGTGTGCCTCTGTTATTCGGACCATTGTCTGTAAACCTTAGAGATGTTGTACGTGAAAATCCCAGGAGATCGGCAGTTTTTAAATCCTCAGACCAGCCCGTCTGGCACCAACAACCATGACACGTTCAAAGTCGCTTAAATCCCCTTTCTTCCCCATTCTGATGCAGAACTTCAGCAAGTCGTCTTCATCACATCTAGATGCCTAAATGCATTGAGTTGCTGCCATGTGATTGGCTGATTAGCAATTTGTGTTTACCAAACAATTGAACCAGTGAGTGTATATCTAAACTCCAAAACAGAAACGTCATATATTGCAGATTACCTGCCCTTGGATCAGGGGCGGACTGACCATTTGGAAACTCGGGCACTGCCCGAGGGCCCGGTGTCAGTAGGGGGCCCCATGAGATGCCCCTGGTACCTTTTTCATAGGCTTTTTTGAGTTTGGGCAAGGACACAGGGGCCCCATGATCCCCTATTGCCCGGGGGCCCCATGAGTTGTCAGTTTGCCCCTGCCTTGGATGAGGTGTCTGCATTAGTTTTCTTTCTCCTTTATTATCACCTGGTGATCCTGCCAGTAACACACTTCCTGCCCTAGGGTGACAACACTCACTGTACTGTAATAGAAACTGGACAGGACTACAAATCACCTTCATTTCTCTTTGTTTTCAAAATGTAGAAGTAGGTGTTCTGTAGTCCTCAGAAACAGCTGGAAACAATGTAACTGATAACAGACAACACAGGATTTCTGGCAGAACACTTTTAATTGTAAATTTAAAGTCCAACTTGAGGCAAAACATGAACCCTTCCCATCCCCCTCTAACTAATTGGTATGAAAGAAAAAAAAGTTAAATGGCCTAAAGGCATGGTCATGTGACCACCCAGTGCTGAGTCTTCTCTCCTCTCCTATTTACAGGAGTCAGGGTCCTTATTTTGGTGTCCAGGTCAATGCCTGTGTACATGGACAGCGGGGTTCTCTCAGGATCCAGAAGAGGAGCGATGTCAGTGGGGACTGTCAGGGACCGGTCAGTATGGGCATATATACAGCACTGGATTAGCGTTCCACAAATGAAGAAATGGTTTTGGCGAGGGACCCCAATAGTGGACTTTGGTGAGTATACATTCCTTCACAAGGTGAGAAAAACTACATGCAGGTTAGAGGGGGGTGGGGGAGGGGTTCGTTCTTTGCCCGGAGTTGGGATTTAACAAACCAAAATGAAACAAAAAAGAAAAATTTACTTTAAAATGAGAGAGAAAAAAAGAAAGAGGAAGGAAGGAAGGGAAAGGAAGGGAAAGGAAAGGAAAGGGAAGGAAGGATCGATGGATCATGCTGTCTCAAAGGGAGAACACAAAACAAACTAAGAGCCCTTCCTTTACATGAAGCAAATGCACTCTTGATGAATCCCACAGCTACACATACCTCCATCCTACACATACCTCCATCCTACACATACCTCCATCCTACACATACCTCCATCCTACACATACCTCCATCCTACACATGCCTCCGCTTAGAAATTAACCAATCAGGAAGTTTAAAGCCAGCCATAGAGGTCTTGAAAGACAAGGCATGCAGAGCCTTCTACGCCATCAGGAGATAGCTGGACCACCTAAAACCACCAGTAAAAGTCTGGCTTAAAATCTTTGATAGCGTTATCACCCCAATCCTTCTTTATGGCAGTGAAGTTTGGGGTCCTGTCACCTTCCCAGACCAATCCAAATGGGACTCCAGCCCACCAGAAATATTTCATCTTGAATTCTGCAAGCACCTCCTCCAAGTCCATCGGAGCACCACCAACAGTGCTTGACAGTTTGAGCTGGGCAGATTTCCTTTGCTTCTCTCCATCTACAAAACAGCAGTTCTAACTCATACCACCATAAGGCCCTACTAACCAATAAGGACCAGTCAAAGCCATGTGGCCTGCAACAACTCATCAGCGCCTTGTGTATCCCAAACGCCCAACAATCTGGCAATACAAAATCTCAAATAAAAAACAGAATAAATGATTCCCAAGAAAAATATGTTGATAAATGGAGAACTGAAACAGCAAACTCAAAGAAACTGTTACCAATTACTGCAGAGAGACTACAAACTGGCCCTGTACCCGGAGGTGCTACAAGACCCCAAAGACAGACAGACCCTGAGACGGTACAGACTGAGTGCCCACAGCCTGGAAATTGAATCAGGATTTCACAGACAGACCTATACACCCAGGGAGAGTAGACTGTGCCATCAATGTGACCAGGGGGTCCTGGAGGATGAGGACCATTTCCTGATACTGTGCCACAAGTACTCATCAGTGAGGGACACTCACTTCTGGAGACTCCCCTGCCCTCATCCCAGACTTCACATCTATAGAAGAGAGGAGGAAACTCTAAATTCTACTTAGAGAAGAGGAGCCAATGGTGAAAATAGAGGGACCCGAAACACTGAGGACTTAAAAATCCTTTACATGGACTCTTCCCCTATATCCCCCATTATATTACCCCTTATCCCCTCCCCTTTTCCCATACAAACTGCTTTGGCAATGCTAAAATGTTATTTGGTCCTGCCAATAAAGCTCATGTAAATCTGAATTTGAGAGAGAGCAAGAGAGAGGGGTAGAGAGAGAGAAGAGGAGGAGAGATGGAGAGAAAGCGAGAAGGAGAGGTGGAGAGGGAGAGGGGGGGAGGGGGGAGAGAGAGAGAAAGAGAGAGTGAGCAAGAGAGAGAGAGGGAGGGAGAGATAGGGGAGGTAGAAAGGGGGTAGAGAGAGGGGGGGGGTAGAAAGAGAGGCAGGGGAGAGGGAGAGAGAGAGAGATGGGGAGAGGGAGAGAGAGATGGGGAGAGGGAGAGAGAGAGAAAGGGAGATAGAGACGGAGAGAGGGAGAGAAAGAGAGGAGAGAGGGAGAGGGGGGGGGTAGAGAGAGGAAGGGAAAGAGAGGAGGTTGGGTTGAGAGAGAGAGAGACGGAGGGTGAGAGAGAGGGAGAGGGGGGGAGTAGACGGGGAGAGAGAGAGGGGGGGGAGAAGGAGGGGGAGGGAGAGAAAGAGAGGAGAGAGAGAAAGAGAGGGGAGAGGGGGGGATAGGGTGGTCTCAAAGTGGTTAATGTCCAGGAGGCAGAACCCTTCTCTATTATGTAATTGGCTCTTGCTCGTGAGACCATCCTGCTGACTCCTGACCAGAAGTTGTGGCTGAGAGCCATTGGTAACTGCTTGACTAGTGCTGGGATTGTGCTGTCAGCACACAAAGATGGCAGACACATGAAGGGTGAGCTCCGCCGACCCTCAGCCTTCACAGACCTCCCGCTACCCTCCTGCTGCAGCCACAGATTCGGGAGAGCCCTCCCCTAAGTCAGGATACCCACAGGCACCTTTATGGGTAAAAATCAAGCTTTGGAAGCTGCCCACGCTGCTGCCTCCTCCTCCTCCTCCTCTTCCATGCTGGATCACTTCTTTACTAGGCCTGCATCCCCGGCCTTGATTAGTTGCGGCGGTTCGAGTGAGTGCTCCGCAGGATCCGCTGAAATTTAGGGGACAGACACAGATGCCCCTGCTGCTCTGCATCCCATCCCAGTTGTCCCCTCTCTGATGGTGGATATCCTGGAGGACAAACTCCAAGTATTCATACACAATATCTCTGCTGAAATTGGGAAACTGGTTTAGGAACTTAGGGGGGAGATTACCCAGTTGATAGACTGCACAGACCACCTTCAGTAAAAGTTTAATAAGGTGCAATATGTCCATGTCCTGGAAGAAGATAATGTGAACCTGAAACACTCCCTGTCTCAATTACAGCTCCAGCAGGAAGACCTGGAAAACAGGGAATGCCGCCAGAATATTTGTGTTTGTGGCATCTCTGAAATGGTCCCTGACTCCCAACTTCAGCTGTCTCTGTTTACCACACAGGCCCCCGAGGTTCCAGATGTTGATTGGCGCATGAACCGGGCCCATATGTCATTAGACCCAAAACCTCCTGAGGGCACTAGGTTCAGAGATGTTATCATTCGTTTTCACTACTTTGACAGCAAAGAAGCCCTGGTCTCCCCTACTCGCAACAAGTCCTCCCTGGAATTCAAAGGAAACAAGCTTCAAATTTTCAGTGATTTATCCCCAATCACCTTGGCAAGAAGACGTGTCTTGAAGCCAGTCACCACTCATCTCTAGCAGCATTGTACAGTCATGGCCGAAATTGTTGGCACCCTTGATATTTTTCCTGAAAATCAAGTATTTCACACAAAAAAGGTATTGCATTAACACATGTTTTGCTATACACATGTTTATTCCCTTTGTATGTATTGGAACAAATATAAAACAGAGGCAGAAAAGCAAATATGACATAATGTCACACAAAACCCCAAAAATGGGCTGGACAAAAGTATTGGCACCCTTAACTTAATATTTGGTTGCACACCCTTTGGAAAACATAACTGAAATCAGTCGCTTCCTATAACCATCAATAAGCTTCTGACACCTCTCACCCGGAATTTTGGACCACTCTTCCTTTGCAAACAGCTCCAGGTCTCTCTTATTGGAAGGACACCTTTTCCCAACAGCAATTTTAAGATCTCTCCACAGGTGTTCAATGGGATTTAGATCTGGGCTCATTGCTGGCCACTTCAGAACTCTCCAGCGCTTCTTTGCCATCCATTTCTGAGTGCTTTTTGACGTATGTTTGGGGTCATTGTCCTGCTGGAAGACCCAGGATCTTGGACGCAAACCCAGCTTTCTGACACTGGGCCCTACAGTGCGACCCAAAATCCTTTGGTAATCCTCAGATTTCATGATGCCTTGCACACAGTCAAGGCACCCAGTGCCAGAGGCAGCAAAACAACCCCAAAACATCATTGAACCTCCACCATATTTTACCATAGGTACTGTGTTTTGTTCTTTGTAGGCCTCATTCCGTTTTCGGTAAACAGTAGAATGATGTGCTTTACCGAAAAGCTCTATCTTGGTCTCATCTGTCCACAAGACGTTTTCCCAGAAGGCTTTTGGCTTACTCAAGTACATTTTGGCAAACTGTAGTCTTGCTTTTTTATGTCTCTGTGTCAGCAGTGGGGTCCTCCTGGGTCTCCTGCCATAGCGTTTCATTTCATTTAAATGTCGACGGATAGTTCGCGCTGACACTGATGCTCCCTGAGCCTGCAGGACAGCTTGAATGTCTTTGGAACATGTTTGGGGCTGCTTATCCACCATCCGGACTATTCTGCGTTGCAATCTTTCATCAATTTTCCTCATCCGTCCACGACCAGGGAGATTAGCTACAGTGCCATGGGTTGCAAACTTCTTGATAATGTTGCGCACTGTGGACAAAGGCAAATCTAGTTCTCTGGAGATGGACTTGTAACCTTGAGATTGTTGATATTTTGCCACAATTTTGGTTCTCAGGTCCTCAGACAGTTCTCGTCTCCTCTTTCTGTTGTCCATGCTTAGTGTGGCACAGACAGACACACAATGCAAAGGTTAAGTGAACGTCTCTCCTTTTTATCTGCTTTCAGGTGTGATTTCTATATTGCCCACACCTGTTACTTGCCCCAGGTGAGTTTACAGGAGCATCACATGCTTGTAACATTCTTATTTATCCGCAGTTGTGAAAGGGTGCCAATACTTTTGTCCAGCCCATTTTTGGAGGTTTGTGTGACATTATGTCGAATTTGCTTTCTTTCCTCCCTTTTTTTGTTTTGTCCCAATACACACAAAGGGAATAAACATGTGTATAGCAAAACATGTGTTAATGCAATACGTTTCGTGAGAAATACATGATTTCCTGGAGAAATATCAAGGGTGCCAACAATTTCGGCCATGACTGTATAGCTTACCGGTGGGAATTTCTCTCCAAAGATAATGCCCAAGTCATACTCCTTGACCTGCATGAAGCGGACTCCTTCTTTAAACAGCTAGGACTCCATCCCCTACCTGAAGTGACCTTTCTGCAACCTCCTACACCATCCAGGCCTTCTGCTACTCCACACAAGACCTGGACAGCCGCTAAACCTGGGAAGAAGAGATTTCCTCGTACTCCTCAACATCCCCGCCTTCCTGGTTCGGTGGGCCCTACCACCTGACTCTTTTATGTATCAGGTTCCCCACTCTTTTAATTGAGATTCTATATCCCCATGTGTGCATTAGCAATTCTCCTTGTTGATGTGTCCTGATTACAACTGCCATGTGAATTACTGAGGTAGGCACCTGCCGGTTAGGGTCAGTTGCCCCCTGGTGCATCAGGCCTTTGGCCCTGACGACTCGGGATATCCCCAATATCCCGGGTACACATCTTTGATGATATCTTTGTTTCAATCCATAATCCCTATGGCCTCTGTTCTGAGTGATACATTTGTTTGTGATAGGCTTGTTGCCATGCTAATCATCTGGTTCTCTATTTCTGTTGTTTTCTGTTTTGCCTCATTGAAGATAATTTTTCTGTATACTCTGGTCACGCAGCTGTTACACTCATTACTGTTTCATGATGGCTTTAAGGCTGTTGTCATATGATGTCAAAGGTCTTAATTCAGTTCAAAAATGGTGGATGGCTCTGAATGAGTTCAGATCCTCGGGAACAGATATTATGTTCATTCAGGAAACCCATTTCAAACAGGATGGCTTTCGCTTTACCAAGAGATTTCCACACTCCTATTCGGCTTTTGATCCCTCTGGGAAAGCCAGTGTAGCTATTTAGATCTGGAAAAACTGCTCCCTGCGAGCCTCCTCCTCTCGGGATGACCCACTTGGTTGTTATGTTCTGTTGGAATGTATGTACCAGGGCTCCCCATTTGTGCTTTTGAATTTGTATGCACCCAACTCTGGTCAGCTGTTATTTCTCTCTCAACCCTGGATAAATTGTGTTCACTACCTACTCCATGCATGATTGTTGGGTGGATTTTAACCTGGTTATGTCCCCTCATAAGGATGGGAAGGTCCTTTTTGCATCTACTATGTCGAAGAGGCTATGCTCCTCCTCGACGGCTTTCCGTTAACTGGTCCGGGAGCATCGCCTCTTTGACACCCGGTGGGTCAAACACCCTCTCCATAGGCAATTTACATTTTATTCTACTCCACATCGCATGTTTCCTCGATTGGATCATTTTTTTGTTACCGCCCCCTTGATCCCCTTTTTGTTCTCCTCTGAGATCAACCCGATGACTTTGTCAAATCATGCCTCATTGTTGCTTAATCTCCTTCTTCCTAACCCCTCCCCTAAGGTCTGCCACTGGCGCCTCAATGAGAGTTTTCTGTGCTCTGAACAATTTCGAAAGGAGCTATCTTGGGGTCTGGATGCCTATTTTCAACATAACGTTGGCTTGGAATCTTCATCCTGTACCCTCTGGGAGGCCCATAAGGCTGTTTTCAGAGGCTTTTGTATTTCCATGGGTGCTCGTTTAACTGCTTGCCGCCCAGCTGCAGTGTTTTTACTGCGGCAGGGCGGCACCTGTGTGCAAAGCGCCATTTTTAAACGGCGCTGTGTTAAACAGGTAGGGGGCGCGCAAGGCGCATACCCGCTGTACCCGTCCCGCTGATTGAGGCAGTGGGAGTCGATCACCGGATCCCGGCGGGTCTTTACCCGCCGGCTCCCAGCGATTACCGGTAAACACTGACAGATAGCACAGCTGCAATGTTCACATTGCAGCCCTGCTATCTGTCAGTTCAGAGCAGGCTGAACCGGAGAGCAGACTTTATCTCTTGGGATCAGCCTGTCCATGTGAAATACACCCCCCCCCCCCCCCCCTAGTAAAACACTTCCCTCACACAGTTAACCCTTTCCATGAATAAAAAAGGTTAACCCCTTCCTCCCCAGTGCCATTAGTACAGTGTCTGTGTTTTTTTTTGCACTGATCACTGTATTGGTGTCACTGAGGATGTCAGTGACCCCAAGTCAGTTCCCCCACAGTGTCAAAATGTCTGCCGCAGCCCCGCCATAAGTCGCTGATCACTGTCATAAATCGCTGATCAACGCCATAAGTCGCTGATCGCCGCCATTATTAGTATAATAAAAAAAAAAAATCCCAGTATCTTTACCGCCATTTGTAGACGCTATAACTTTCACGTAAACCAATTAATTTACATGTATTGTTTTTTTCAGCAAAGACATGTCGCAGAATGCATTTTGGCAGAAATTTATGACTAAATTTGATTTTTACATTTTTTTTACTGGACATGTTTTATAGCAAAAAGTCCAAAATATTGTTTTTTTTTTCAAAATTGTCAGCCTTTTTTTTTTATAGCGCAAAAAATAAAAAACGCACAGTTGATCAAATACCACCGAAAGAAAGTTCTATTTGTGTGAAAAAAAGGACATAAATTTCATTTATGTACCTTATTGCATGACCGCGCAATTGTCAGTTAAACTAGTGCAGCGCTGTATAGCAAACAAATGTCGTAAATTGCAGTATTTATACCATAGTTTGTAGACGCTATAACTTCCACACAAACCAATTAATATACACTTATTGGGATTTTTTTTTACCAAAAACATGGAGCAGAATACATTTTGGCCTAAATTTATAACTAACTTTGAGTTTACTATATACAGTTGCAAGAAAAAGTATGTGAACCCCTTGGGATTACGTGGAGTTTTGCATGAATTGGGTATAAAATGTGCTCTGAACGTCCTCTAAATCACAACAATAGAAGAACACAGTCTGCTGAACATAATACTACACAAACATTAGATGTTGCCATGGTTTAATTGCACATAACATGTAAACATTCACAGTGCAGGGAGGAAAAAGTATGTGAGGCTCTAGCTTAATGACTTCTCCCAGAGCTAATTGGAGCCAGGAGTGAGCCAACCTTGACTCCAATCAGTGTGATGATATTGGATGTGTTGCTGACAGCTGTCCTGCCCTTAAAAACACACACACCTGTTTTGGGTTTACTGGTTTCAAGAAGCACTGTCTGATGTGAACCATGCCTCGCAGAAAAGAGCTCTCAGAAGACCTACGATCAAGAATTGTTGACTTGCATGAAGCTGGAAAGGGTTACAAAAGTATCTCCAAAAGCCTTGATGTTCATGTGTCCACGGTAAGACAGACTGTCTACAAATGGAGAAAGTTTAGCACTGTTGCTACTCTCCCTAGATGTGGTCGTCCTGTAAAAATGACTGCAAGAGCACAGCGCAGAATGCTGCATGAGGTAAAGAAGAATCCCAGAGTGTCAGCTAAAGACCTACAGAAATCTCTGGCACATGTTAACATTTTTGTTGACACATCTACAATAAGGAAAACATAAAACAAGAATGGAGTACATGGGAGGACACCACGGAGGAAGCCATTGCTGTCCAAAAAGAAGATTGCAGCACGTTTGAAGTTTGCAAAAGAGCACCTGGATGTTGCACAGCACTACTGGCAAAATATACTGTGGACAGATGAAACCAAGATTGAGTTGTTTGGGAAAAACACACAACACTATGTGTGGAGAAAAAAAGGCACAGCACACCAACATCAAAACCTCATCCCCACTGTGAAACATGGAGGAGGGAGCATCATGGTTTGGGGCTGCTTTGCTGCCTCAGGGCCTGGACGGATTGTTGTCATTGATGGGAAAATGAATTCCAGAGTTTATCAAGACATTTTGCAGGAAAACGTACGACCATCTGTCCGCCAACTGAAGCTCCGCAGAGGATGGGTGATGCAACAGGACAATGACCCAAAGCATACAAGTAATTCAACAAAACAATGACTGCAACAGCACAGAATACGCCTTCTTGAGTGGCCCAGTCAGAGTCCGGACCTCAACCCGATTGAAATGCTGTGGCATGACCTTAAGAGAGCGATTCACACCAGACATCCCAAGAATATTGCTACACTGAAACAGTTTTGTGAAGAGGAGTGGTCCAAAATTACTCCAGATCGATGTGCAGGTCTGATCTGCAACTACAGGAAACGTTTGGTTGAGGTTATTGCTGCCAAAGGAGGGTCAACCAGTTATTAAGTCCAAAGGTTCACATACTTTTTCCTCCCTGCACTGTGAATGTTTACATGTTATGTGCAATTAAACCATGGCAACATCTAATGTTTGTGTAGTATTATGTTCAGCAGACTGTGTTCTTCTATTGTTGTGACTTAGATGATGTTCAGAGCACATTTTATGCCCAATTCATGCAAAACTCCACGTAATCCCAAGGGGTTCACATACTTTTTCTTGCAACTGTATTTTTTATAGCTGAAAGTAAAAAATATTCTTTTTCTTCAAAATTTTTGGTCTTTTTTTGTTTATAGCATGAAAAATAAAAAGCGCACAGGTGATCAAATACCACCGAAAGAAAGCTCTATTTGTGTGAAAAAAAGGACGTAAATTTCCTTTGGGTGCAGCATTGCATGACCGCGCAATTATCAGATGAATTAGTGCAGCGCCAAGTAGCAAAAAGAGGCCTGGTCATTAAGGGGGGTAAATCCTCAGGAGGGCAAGGGGATAAAGAAGACCTCGGTTTGTGCCAGACAGGCCCTCTTACGTCAATTATCCTTAGCCAAATGTCCATTGTTAGATAACCCATCTTCAGAAAGTTTCCCACATACTGGATTAAATTAGGGCTCTTGACCTGCATAAAACTGCTCAGTCTCTCACCTGGGCTAGGCAAAAATTTTATGAGTTTTCTAATAAACTGCATTGCATGCTCATAATATAGACTTACATCTCAAACATCCCCCTCACTACCAGGCCACCTACTCCAGTCTGATGGAAAACCCACATATGACCCGCATGTTATGGCTACAGTATTTGGGGAATACTATGAGAAGCTTTATAATTGCCTAGCCCCGGATACTCACCCTCCCCTTCAGATGGCTGCTTTTGATGCTTTTTCTGACTCTTTACAATTGCCATGTTTGACACCTTCCGATGTTAAAGCTTTGAATGAGGACATCTCCATTGAGGAATTGTTGGATGTTGTCAAGCATCTTCCTACTCACAAGTCCCCAGGGCCAGGCGGTCTTCCTTACTCATATTACAAGTCCTTTATTGGCATCTTAGCACCCCATCTTTTGTCCTTGTTTTGGGATCTTCTGAAGGAGTCGCATCCACACGATGATTTTACATGCACATATATTTCTGTGATCCCCAAGCTGGATAAGGACCATTCCCTTCCAGATAATTATCGTCCAATAGCCTTATTAAATTTGTGACTACAAGATTTTTCTGAAAATAGCTAACAGACTGGCCAAATGTATCTCCAAGCTTATACACAGAGACCAGGTGGGCTTTGTCCCGGCTAGACATGCCACAGACAACACCAGGAGGACCATTGACCTGATTGATCTTGTTAATAAGTTCCAGACTCCTGCCCTCTTGTTGATCTTGGATGCCCAAAAAGCATTTGACCGATTAAGTTGGTCATACATGTTTCTGGTCCTGGAGAGGTTTGGGTTTAGTGGTCCATTTGTAGCTGCTTTAAAAGCCCTTTACTCCACTCCCTCTTCCCACATCAAATCAGCGTCGTTCTTATCCCTTCCTTTTGGATGTCCAATGGCACATGCCAGAGATGCCCGCTTTCCCCTTTGTTGTTTATCCTCTGTTTGGAACACCTGGCTATAGCTATTAGATCCAATCTGGATATCCATGGAATACGCACTCACAATACTGACTTCAAACTGTCTTTGTTCACTGATGATATCTTGCTGACACTGACGGAGCCCCACGTTACTCTGCCAGTCTTACATCGCACTTTACAGCTTTTTGGTGCCCTGTCAAGTTATAAGGTTAACGCATCTAAAACTGAAGCATTACCACTCCACATACCATCTACCATTTTATCTTCCCTTCAGTTAAACTATCCTTATCAATGGTGCCCCCACGCCTTGAGGTATTTAGATATTAGCCTTACCTCCTCTTACCATTCCCTTTATGAAGCTAATTTCTCCAGTTTCATTCAATTTCTCAATCCTTAAAATCTTTGGACAATCTCGCCATCTCTTTCCTTGGAAGGATCAATGTGCTAAAAATGACCATACTGCCCAAACCTCTGTATCTGTTTGAGATGCTTCTTATTCCTATTCCCATGTCCAAGTTGCGTTCCCTTCAGAGATCCTTCCTCCACTTCATCTGGCATAATAAATCTCACCAAATTGCCCGTATGGTCCTTCCCTCTCCTCGATCTAGGGGAGGTCTGGGGGCCCCAGACATTGTGTTCTATTATTTTGCTACTCACATTCATGCTCTTGTCTCCTGGTCCTCCCAGCATCCCAATAATAAATGGGCTGAGATTCAATGGCTACAATTATGTCCGACGCACCCTTGTTCCATACTCTGGTTTATGACCAACATTGAATCCACCTCTCACAAACATCTCCTGCTTGGGCCCATGCATTTTACGGTTTCTATATGGAGACGGTGTGGGGTTAGATTTGCCCTGTCTTCTTTGTGTTTCCCCCTGACCAATGTCATACTTAATCCCAGTCTCCCAGATAGTTTGGCTTTGGCTCGCGTGAGTCCCTGGGCCGAGGCCAATCTATTTCAATTGCGATATTTGGTCCACCCATTGACTCGTAAGCTTAAGTCCTTTTCTGAGATTCAAAAAGCTACTTGTATGTCACCTCACCAGTATTATGTTTATCTACAGGTACGTCACTTTTTCTCCTCCAAAGCCCCTTCTCTAACTCTTGAGAAGCCTACTCCCTTTGAACGCATCTGCATTCAGGGTCCATACCAATAGGGCATCATTTCCTCTACTTATAAGCTGCTTCATGACGCCTGCCCCTTACTATTGATACACACCTTTATATGCCCAAATGGCCCTGAATCCTCCAACGTGATATTGCCTTGGATCAATGGAGTAGGATTTGGTAGTATACAAAGAAAAAACTTATGTTTTGGTATAAGACCCCTGAGGTTCTCCATGCTCGTAATCTGAGTGTTTCTCCTGTCTGCTGGCAATGTGTCGAGGAAACTGGCACTCTTTCACATTTTCTGGACTTGCACACATTGTACCCTTCTGGAGAGAGGTCCTTAACTTTTTGCAGCTACTTTTACAGGCTCCTATTTCATTTGAGCCCATCCACTTTTTGCTGGGCCTACCTTTTTCAGGCCTCTCCAAATTTGCCAGGAAACTGTCCTCCCATGTTTTAACAGCGGCCAGGAGAACCATTCCCATGCATTGGCTTTCTTCTACGCCTCCTACACAATCGGAATCGGTGAAGGATATAGCAGAGATTAGATGAATGGAGTACCTCACTGCCTTGCATGCTAACTCTGTCCCCATCTTTGAGGCAGGTTGGGAACCGTTGGATCTTTCCGTTTCCGATTTACGTACTCAATTGTCTGAAAATGATGGCTAATTCGCTGTTATGTGCTGAACTTGTATGTACCTATATGTCTCTCATTGATGAGCATTTCTTTGTTCTTTCATTGCCTTGTGCATGTTATTCCATGATTTTGTGCTACTATGTTGGTTGTAAGCTTTTTAAAAATCAATAAAAAATTAATTATATAAAAAAAAAAAAATAAAGCCAAGTTTTCATGGTTCTGCATATATGCATTAAAAGAGGAGGTGAAAAACAAGCTGAACTCAGTCACATGATAGCAGGCCGGAGGCCCAGTCATCTGCAGCCATGGAATTCCCTGAAGTCAGTCCTAAAAAAGGAGCGGGGAGGCTGGTGATATCATCAACCTAAAAAGGCCACATGGTTAGACTTGGTCCAGGACATTCTCCAAATGTGACCACGGGGCCATATAAGATCAATGATGTCACCAGTATCCCCGCCCCCCAGCCACATTGAACAAAATTCAATGGCTGCAGCTGATTGGGCCGCTGACAGTTTCTGGCTGATCTTATCTCATCCTTAAGGAGATTTTTCTGCACTCCTCAGTACATATAGAAATGATTGCTGGGCCTTTATGTTACAAAGTATAGACAGATGTTTAGAATGGACTTGGATCATCTTACCGTTCTGCTCCCCGACCACTCGCTTCTGCTTTCTGATCATTCGATGCCGCTCCATGCACATTCAGTCCCGCTCCCCAATCATTCGGTGCCGCTTCCTGATCATTCAGTGTTGCCCACTCTTCCCCTGATGCTGCCATTTCCTTCTCTGTCTGATCACAGCCGGTCTCTGGTCAGTAATGGTTGTATTCTCGTCTTCTCCTCTCCCTGGGATAATGTCTGTATACAGGGGAGGGGGTGGAAATGTCGCTCCACCTTACAGAAATATGTGCGATTGCTTTCACTTTCACATCATGCAAACCTATTCCTTCATGTTGTTTAGAAGCAGGGAGGGACTGACCATTTGGAAACTCGGGCGCTGTCCGAGGGCCCGGGGTCAGTAGGGGGCCCATGAGATGCCCCTGGTACCTTTTTCATAGGCTTTTTTGAGTTTGGGCAAGGACATGGGGCCCCATGATCCCCTATTGCCCGGGGGCCCCATGAGTTGTCAGTCCGCCCCTGTTTAGAAGAGACGCAGATGTTCCTTTTGTGTCAGAGGAAACCGGACAGTCATGTTTAAATCCAAATGTGAAAAATTTGTAAAAAGTAAAGTGGACCTGTCAGTAACTGCACCAGACTGTATGAATAATTCCTGATATGTCACAATGTACAGCGACAGGGTCATTGTTCAGAAAAGCTCCACCTTTTATCACTATAAATCCAGCCTTGATCTCCAGTCAGTGACTTTGCTTAGGCAGAGATGATGTCTTTAGTCTGCTGCAGTCAGGAGGGAGCATTCCCCTAGTCTCCTCTCCCCGCCTTGATCAGATTGCAACATTGTAACTTTGTAGCAAATCACAAGGTGTGATGCTGCAGCAAGGGGCTGATCTGTGTCAAACATTTGTGAACACAACCAAGAACTGCATAGGCAACAGGATTTCCATGAATGTGTCATCTGTGAGCTGGCATCTCAGTCCAGGAAGTGGATGGTGACCCTGGATTATGCCTGAATAAAGATGGTGCTGCCAACCTAGAGACAAAACAGATGGCAATATTGTCAGGGAGAGTTCTGTGAGCTCTGTGAGAGGTTTACCATACCTAGAAGTACTACTGATCGCTCCTATATCCATTGATAACTGGCATAGTAAACTGTATTTACTATTCCAGTTTATGAATGAAAATGAGTCTCTATACAGACTCCTCAATCATTCATGTAATGTGCAGCTTAGCCTGGTCTGCCTTCAATTCTTTTCTCTGTCTTAAAAAAGAAACATCGGGGGTCTGTTTCCACTGTTTCCAGATCAGCAGCAGTTGCTAAGGACAATGGTTATCTACAGCAGCTGAAGTCAGTGGCAACTGTGATCATTGGTACCGGTCACCCGCCATAGTAGTTACCGACATCAATGACATCTCCCACCACAGAGAGAGGCCAGAGTGTTGGAAATCGCAGAGGAGGCGTGCGACCATCCCAGGTGAGGAACCTCAGAGATTGTGCAGCACCGACAATTGACAACAGGAAACTAGCCAGAGAGGGAGAGCCCCAGTCATCATCCCTTCAAGGAGACTGTTCTTCTTGGATGTGGTGAGCAACTGCTAACCTGTGACATGTTAGTCCTTAGGAGCGCTCCACCGATTCACTAACACAGACCTGTGCAACACATAGACTCACACAGTGTTACATCCCACAGTATACAAGGGAATTTGGGACTGAGCCTAAAGAGACGTCAGTTTAGCTGGGGACATATTGCTGCTGTAGTTGCAGGGGGGTAATACTGATCTATAGCTATACCGGTATATACGTATATACATGAATATTGTGTTTATTGATGTTATTGTGACAATTCTAGAAGGTTTGTGCATTCAGTGCATTTACCTGCTATTTTCCAAATTAATTTGCAGTCTATTTGCAGAGTTTTACCCGTCTTATTAAACCTGTTATACAACTTCCCACAAGGTGTCCTGCTGTGCTGTGGATCCAATATATATATATGGTTCATCACTGATGTAAGGACAGAAGTGCCCATTAATTCCAGCGGCTCCTTCGGGGGTGAGCACTACACAGGAATCACACCGCATTTCTGTTCATACCACATGCCATTCTTTGCAGTGTGATTTGCGCTCAGTCATTTTGTATGGATGTAAATTGTACCACAAAGTATCAGTTTGGGGTATCAGGAGTATTTTTACGATCACTCAATACTCGGTATCAGCACTGTTCCCAATCCCGGTATTGGTGCATCCCTAATAGTAAGGTCTTGTTCACACACGGCATGCACAGCGTATCCCCCTGCAAGGCTGGGTTTACCTGCACAGGGGTGTACAGGTGTTCCATGCATCCCTGTGCAGGGAGTCCCATTCATGTCATTTGGGATGTAGTGACTGCGAGAACACAGCTGTTGCTCCCAATTTGACTTTCATGTAGGTCTGGTTCCATGTCCCTGAGCTCATGCTGCCTGCGGTCGGGGTCCTACACCCAAACCCACACACAGATGTCAGATTGGGAGCAGCAGCTATGTATCCCAATAGACATGAATGGGGTGCATGGAACACATGGGCATCCCCATGAGGGTATACATGGCCCTCTACCACCATACACGTTAGTACGCCCCATGTGAACAAGACCTTCAGAGCAATATAGCAGGAATGTTGTGTTTGTGTGCACTAATGATTTTAGTGTATTTTTGGTAAAAAAGCGATTTGCTGTGCTTAAAAAAAATCAGTAGCACTTTATTTCTACAGGCCATGTGCTTTCAAAAAATACACGGCTCAAACAAATGAAAGGAACACTTTATAATCCGAGTATAGCATCAGGTCAATGAAACTCCTGGGATATTGATCTGGTCAGGTAAGTCGCAGAGGGGGTTGTTCATCAGTTTCAGCTGCTTTGGTGTTCATGAAATTAACAACAGATGCACTAGATGGGCAACAATGAGACAACCCCCAAAACAGGAATGATTTTGCAGGTGGAGGCCACTGACATTTTTTCCCTGCTCATCTTTTCTGACTGTTTTTCACTAGTTTTGCATTTGGCTAGGGTCAGTGTCACTATTGGTAGCATGAGGCCATACCTGGACCCTACAGAGGTTGCACAGGCAGTCCAACTCCTCCAGGATATCACATCAATACGTACCATTGCCAGAAGGTTTGTTGTGTCTCCAAGCACAGTCTCAAGAGCATGGAGGAGATTCCAGGAGACAGGCAGTTACTCTAGGAGAGCTGGACAGGGTCGTAGAAGGTTCTTAACCCATCAGCAGGACCAGTATCTGCTCCTTTGTGCAAGGAGGAACAGGATGAGCCCTGCAAGAGCCCTACAAACTGACCTCCAGCAGGCCACTGGTGTGAATATCTCTGACCAAACAATCAGAAAACAGAATGTGGCCTGAGGGCCCGACGTCCTCTAGTGGGCTCTGTGCTCACTGCCCAGCACCATAAAGCTTGATTGGCATTTGCCATTGAACACCAGAATTGGCAGGGACCCCACCGGTGCCCTCTGCTTTTCACAGATGAGAGCAGGTTCACCCTGAGCACATGAGACAGACGTGAAAAGGTCTGGAGAAGCCATGGAGAATGTTATGCTGCCTGTAACATGGTTCAGCATGACCGTTTTGGTGGTTGGTCAGTGGTGGTTTGAGGAGGCATATCAATGGAGGGACACACAGACCTCTACAGGATAGACAATGGCACCCTGAGTGCCATTAGGTATCGGGATGAAATCCTTGGACCTATTGTCAGGCCCTACGCTGGTGCAGTGGGTCCTGGGTTCCTCCTTGTGCACGACAATGCCCGGCCTCATGTGGTGAGAGTATGCAGACAGTTCCTAGAGGATGAAGGAATTGATACCATAGAATGGCCCTCATGTCCCCCACTCTCGTCTGACCTAAATCCAATAGAACACTTCTGGGACATCATGTTTCGGACCATCTGACAACACCAGGTTGCACCTCAGACTGTCCAGAAGCTCAGCGATGCCCTGGTCAAGATCTGGGAGGAAATCCCCCAGGACACCGGTCTCATTAGGAGAACGCCCCGATGTTGTCAGGCATGCATACAAGCACGTGGGGGGCATACAAACCACTGAGGACCATTCTGAGTTGCTGCATCATTTTTTCACTTTGATTTTCGGGGTGTCTTTGAATTCAGTCCTCTGTAGGTTGATAACTTTCATTTCCATCAAACAATGTGTTATGTTCCTAACACATTACCCCATCCATATCTATATAGAGATCCAGCAGGAGATTTGTCCCCATTGAGATCTGGTGGGTTTTCATAGTCTTCCTTTCATTTTTTTGAGCAGATTAGAGAAAATCAAAGGTGGTTTGGGAGTGAAGTCTCTTCCAGTAGAACAGTGCCTGAGTGTTCTTGATTCTTCCTAAATGACCAATTGTTGCTTTCAAATGGAACATTATCACGTCAGACCCCAGCCAGAAAGGTTGGGGGATGCATTTCCAAGGGCAGACTACTCAAGCTCATGAGATGTTCAGCTTACGCAGCATAGTATTAAATGCTCTCAAACTGAGAACAGTGTTCAAAGCCCTTCTGGCATTCACTCCTTTTGTTGGAGTTGTATTGTACCTAGACAGCAGTAGAAGGGTAGAATTCTTAGGCTGCCAGTGGAACTTCCAGTTTTGATCATTTAAATTATACCATTTTGGCTGAGGAGGTTCTGGTATCTGTCTCTCCTACAGTTGAGCATTGAGTCACCACTGCCTCTGCCTGTAATGATGAATTTGCTCTCTCATGGCCAGTTTTGCCATCCAACACCAAGAGACTACATTTGATAGCATGGAAGTTGAGAGGCTGAGGCTACCGAATCAAGGGTGCTCATTGGAGGTAGTGGCTACCTTGTGTCAAGCCAGAGAGGTCTCCATGAACAAGATTTATCAGAGAATATGGGTAAAATACGCAGATCTCACAGAGCAAAAGCCAGGAGTCCTTTATTACCATAACGAGCCAAGATCCACAGTTCTTACAACTGAAGCTGGACAAAGGCCTAGGTTCAATTGCATTTAACATTCAGCCTTGTCTGCACCTTCAGGGGTTTAAGGAACCCTTAACCCTTTAGTGGTGCAATATTTGCATGAAGGTAAAGACCTGCCAGGTAACCTTTATTCCCTAAGTGGGATTTGCTTATGGTCCGCGAAGCTCTATCAAGGCCTCATTTCTATCCTACAGAATTGTCTCTGCAATCTAACCCTGAAGACCATATTTCTGGTTGCTATAACCTCTGTGAAAGGGTGTCAGGCTCAGCTAACATTCTACCCTGACAGAATAATCCTAAAATCCCCTGCCTGCTTTTATCCATAAGGTGTCTTTCTCCTTCCACTTTAACCATGAACTACATTTACCATCTTTCTTTGGTGAACCAGAAGAACCACATTCCCTGGATGTTAGGCTAACTCTGATAGTTTGCTTGGCAGCTACTTTTGCATTCAGGAAATCTGTGCCTGGTCCTTAAGGCAGGGTCAGTCAGCGTCAACATGTACAGTCGCCTTCTAGATTAAGACAATTAAAAGAGCCTACTATTCACACGACCTTTCTATTCCGTAAGAGTTAAGAGCACATTCTGCCAGGGCAGTGCCAGTTCCATGGACAGCACAATGCTGAGTATCTCCTGAGGCAAGTCAGCAATATGGTCCTCCCAGAACACCTTCATTGCGCTTTATTAGGTGAATCCAGCTCAGCTTACGACAGTAAAATTTGGAAAATGTGTTGTGCAGGAGCATACTTGCGCTACTGACCATTACAAATTTTTTTCATGTGCCCTCCCGTATGGTGAGTTAGTTCCCATTGTATGCTGCCATTATGCTCCAGGAAGATGGAAAATTGTATACTTACTGTGCCTGGAGTCACTTTGGGGGGGGGGGGGGCATGGAACACAGCTGTCTCAGCTCCCCATATCCCTCTTATGTGTAAGTCACCCTGTGTCTCTTAGGTGTCCGTGGATCTGTGTTCAGACAGGGAAGCGGGAGTCTAACGGAAATACCCTAGTGCAGTCAGGGTCCGGTTCTGTTACACTTAGCTTTCCGTAATTTTACTTTCCTGATGCATCTTCATGGCAGCATACATATTCCCACCCAAATGGTTAGTTACACCGGATGCTGCGAGCCGGTTGTGTCTTCAATTTATAGTTAATCAGTCCTATCAGGCTGCGGGATGGGGCCACAACCCATTGTATGCTGCCATGAAGATGCACCAGGAAAGGAAAATTATGGAAAGGTAAGTATACAATTTTCTGTTATTTCTATATGTGTATTTATTGTATTGTCAGTTTAGGTGTGGTATTATTTATATCCTGAAGAAGCCTAATAATCTCAGCTTCCTGCACTAACATATTAGTTTCACTTTCGCTATTACTCAGCTAAATATTAGATAATAAGGTTCCAGCACAATTTCCTGTTATATTTTTTTAAGTATGGGGCTTAGAGAATGAAATTGTTGCAAGTTTTTATGTCACACAGTATTTGCGCAATGGTTTTTCAAACGCTATTTTTATACAAATACGCTTTGATTTTAATAAACAGACAAACATGAAATACCCAATTGCTTGGTAAAATATAAAAGATATTATTACACAAAGTAAATAGATACCCAACGTGTCATGCTTTACAATTGAAGAATGGTGACAAACTACGGTACTTAAAAATCTCCATAGGTGACGCTTTAAAAGCCTTTACGGGTTACCAGTTTGGAGTTACACAGGAGGTCTGATGCTAGAATTATTGCTCTCACTCTATGTTTACATATGCTAGTGGGACCGACTTTGTAGAACTGCAATTCCAGCTGAAAGTCATTTTGGGGACGTCCCTACCAGCTTTCCACATCTAGAGAGGGATATTTCTGCTCATTCTGCTTTGCAGAATCGCTCAAGCTCTGTCAGATTGGATGGAAAGCATCTGGGAACAGCAATTTTCAAGTCTTGCCACAGATTCTCAATTGGATTTAGGTCTGGACTTTGGGCCATTCCAACACATGAAGATGCTTTGATCTACACCATTCCATTGTAGCTCTGGCTGGATGTTTCGGGTCGTTGTCCTGCTGGAAGGGGAACCTCCGCCCCGGTCTCAAGTCTTTTGCAGACTCTAACAGGTTTTCCTATAAGATTGCCCTGTATTTGGCTCCATCCGTCTTTCCATCAACTCTGACCAGCATCCCTGTCCCTGCTGAAGAAAAGCATCCCCACAACATGATACTGCCACCACGTTTCACGGTGGGGATGGTGTGTTCAGGGTGATGTGCAGCATTAGTTTTCTTCCACACATAGTGTTTTGCTTTTAGGCCAAAAAGTTTCATTTTGGTCTCCTCTGACCAGAGCCCCTTCTTCCACATGTTTGCCGTGTCCCAAACATGGCTTCTCGTAAACTGAAAACGAGACTTCTTATGGCTTTCTTTCAACAATGGCTTTCTTCTTGCCACTCTTCCATAAAGGCCATATTTATGGAGTGTACGACTAATAGTTGTCCTGTGGACAGATTCTCCAACCTGAGCTGTGGATCTCTGCAGCTCCTCCAGAGTTATCATGGGCCTCTTGGCTGCTTCTCTGATGAATGCTCTCCTTGCCCAGCCTGTCAGTTTAGGTGGACGACCATGTCTTGGTAGGTTTGCAGTTGTGCCATACTCTTTCCATTTTCGGATGATGGATTGAACAGAGCTCTGTGAGATGTTCAAAGCTTGGGATATTTATTTATAACCTAACCCTGCTTTAAGCATCTTCACAACTTTATCCCTGACCTGTCTGGTGTGTTCCTTGGTCTTCATGATGCTGTTTGTTCACTAATGTTCTCTAACAAACCTCTGAGGGCTTCACAGAACAGCTGGATTTATACTGAGATCACATGACACACAGGGGGACTCTATTTACTAATTTAGGTGACTTCTGAAGGATATATATCTGAAAATCGATCAATCCTGATATATTGACGGGCGATCTCATTTCATGACGTTCAAAAAATGTCATGACAGTACAAACATCCCCCAAAATGACCCTTTTTGGAAAGTAGACGGTCCAAGGTATTTAGTAAGTGGCATGGCGAGTTTTTTGAAGCTGTAAATTTTTGTCACTTTTCTTTTGGAATATAAAGAAATTCAATAAATTTTTTTCACAATTTGTTTACATCCTGTCACCAGTGCAGTACAGCGTCATCCTATGACTGGTGATCAGGGACACTGACTGGTGAGAGTATATAAAAAAATGAAAGAAATATTTTTTTTCCAATTTTTAAAAAATGGTTTGTTTTTTTTCTACATTTTAATGTTTTTGCAAATCCACACATATGTGCGATTTATTGTTATACAGGATTTATATAGCGCCAACAGTTTACGCCGCACTTTACAATGCTTATACATTCTATTGGCCAGAATATTCATTTATTCTGAGTAGGAGGTCTTTAACCCTTAAAAAATGGGAAAGTGGTGTCAGCAAAGGCAATCAAATGTGAAAGAGAAGATGAGAAATGGATTCTTCATAGATGTGATATTTATTGTTCACAGAATAGTAATAAACACCGTCAACGCGTTTTGTGGCACCGCACATTGACAGTGTTTTATACAGGAATATTCTGTGAGCAACAATCCACTTCTCAGATTCTCCTACACAACCAGGTGCCTCTGCAGACACCACTTTCCCATATTAGAGGACTCAGAGACCTCACACTGTGAACACAGAGGAATCCTGAGACCGCAGAGTGTAGGATCGTCTAGATCTCCATACCGATCATCGACTGCAACCTTACTCTGCACAGGGACAGCCGTATTCCCTTCAGGCTTTCTCTCCAGGCTGTCGGATCCCCCATTAGGGAGCTCAGCAACCCCACAGATGTCAGAGGGTCACCTCTGCATTTTACCTTCTCCTATATTTTATCCAGTTACATGTTGAACCCCTACACCAGAAGGAACTCTCCCACGGCTGTCTCTTTTTTCTTTTTTTTTTCGCGGAGGCATCCACGTTTTTAATTCATTCTGGCCATTAGAATGCATTAACGAGCAAATGTGGGAATGCACCTAAATGTACCTAGCGTTATGTGTGTTTGTGTGCATTCCATGTGTTTTCTGCCCAAAAGCTCCTCTCCTGAACGTTTCTCATTCTCTGCCTGTAAACATTCTCTGCCTGTAAACATTCTCTGCCTGTAAACGCTCCTCTTCTAATACGCCTGTAAACACCTATGTATGAAAAGACACATATTGTGCTGTGAAAAAGTATTTGCCCCCTTCCTATTTTTTTTTTTTTGCATATTTGTCACACTTAAATGATTCAGATCATCAAACAAATTTTAATATGACACAAAGATAACCCGAGTAAATAAAAAATGCACATTTTTAAATGATGATTTAATTTCAGGGAAAAAAAACCTGTCCAAACCTGCGTGGCCCTATGTGAAAAATTACCCCCCCCCCCCTTTTGCTAAATCATGAATGAACTGTGATTAATCACATTATTTGGAAAGTTGAGTTAAATTTCACTTGCCACACCCAGGCCTGATTACTGCCAGAGCTGTTGAATCAAGAAATCACTTATCTATAAGATGTCTGGCATAGTGAAGCAAGATCTCAAAAAGCAACACATCATGCCGCGATCTAAAGAAATAAAAAAACAGGTGAGATACAAACTAAATGACATGTATCCATCTGCGAAGGGTTACAAGGCCATTTCTAAGATTTTGGGACTCCAGCGAACCATGGAGACATCCATTATCCACAAAATTGGAACAGTAGTGCTGGCCTACCAAAATTACTCCAAGAGCACAACGACTACTCATCCAGCAGGTCAAAAAAGAACCCAGAACATCATCTAAATAAATGCAGGTCTCACTTCCCTTTGGTAAGTGCTCATGATTCAGCAATAAGAAAGAGACCGCGCAAACATGGCCACCATGGGAAAGTTCCAAGACCACAGCCATCGCTGACCAAAAGCACAAAGGCTCATCTCACATTTGCCAAAACACATCTTGATTATCCCCAAAACGTTAGTGAAAATATTCAGTGGACTGATGAGACAAAAGTTGGACTATTTGACTTTTTGGAAGGTGTGCGTCCCGTTACATCTGATATAAAACTAACACAACATTTCATAAAAAGAACATCATCCCAACAGTCAGACATGGTGGTGGAAGTGTGATGGTCTGGTGCTGCTTTGCAGCTTCAGGACCTGGAGGACTTGTCACTCGGGTTATGCAGCAGGAGGTTTAGGGAGTAATTACTTTTTCACGTGGAGCCAGGCAGGTTTGGACAGCTTTTTTTCCCTCAATAAATGAAATCATTTAAAAAAAAACAGCATTTTTTGTGTTCACGACTTACCTTTGTGTAATGTTAAAATTTGTTTAATCACTTGCCCTCCTGAGGATTTACTCCCCTTCCTGACCAGGCCAAATTGTGCTATTCAGCGCTGCGCTATTTCAACTGGTAATTGGGCGGTCATGCAACGCTGCACCCAAACAAAGTGTATGTCTTTTTTTCACACAAATAGAGCTTTCTTTTGGTGGCATTTGATCACCACTGGGATTTTATTTTTTACAATATAAGTTAAACATTTTCTAATTTCTCATAAAAAAATATCTAATAAACTTGAATTTAGTCATAAATTTAGGCCAAAATGTATTCCGCTGCATGTCTTTGGTAAAAATAAAATCCCAATAAGTGTATATTGATTTGTTTGTGTGGAATTTATAGCGTCTACAAACTATGGTATAGATACTGGAATATACACAGCTTTTACTTTGACTGCCCATCACATTTCTTGAGGTGCTAAAATGCCAGGGCAATACAAACACACTTTTTGGAAAGTAGACACCACAAGGAATTTGCTGAGAGGAATGTTGAGTCCATGGAAGATTTTATTTTTTGCCAAACTTTTTTGGAAAATGACAAAACATTATTTTTTTTATAAACAAAGTTGTCACTCTAAATGATATATTGCTCTTGCATGTCATGGGTATATGTGGAGTTACACCCCAAAACACATTCTGCTACTTCTCCCAAGTATGGGGATACCACATGTGAGAGACTTGTTGGCAGCCTAGCCACATACAGGCCCCCAAAATCCAATGACCAACGTCACGATTTCAAAGGGTATATTTTCTCATATCACTTCCTCACTACCTATCACAGTTTCGGAGGCCCTAAAATGCCAGGATAGTACAAACACCCCATAAATGACCACTTTTTGGAAAGTAGACACCCCAATAAATTTGATAAGAGGCATGGTGAGTATTTTTCAGATCTATTTTTTTGTCACAGTGCTTTGAAAAAGAAAAGCAAAAACACATTTTTATTTCTTTTCTTCATTTTCCAAAGGAAAATCCTGGCATTTCAGGGCTAACAATAGAAGCTTCTGCCACACATCACCCAATCTTCTAACCACTTGAAGACCACTGACACTTTTTTCCCATACACAAAAAACAACTTTTTTTTGCTAGAAAATGACTTTGAAACCTCACACATTATATAGAGAATAAAATGGTGGGTGTTTACATTTTTTATGTCACACAGTGATTTTTCAAACACAATTACAAAAATATTTTTTTATTTTTATGCACAAAAATACAATGTATTTCCCAATTTTTTGATAAAATATAAAAGAGAATGTTATGCCGAGTAAACAGAAACCAAACATGACATGCTTTAAAATTGCACACGCACTACGTAAATCTTTAATATCCATGGGTGATGTTTAAAAGAATTACTAGGTATCATATTAGATTTAAACAGGATGTCTAGTGCTATAATTACTGCCCTCCATCTGATGTTTGTGAGGATACCTCCCATACATGGTGCAATCTATGTTTACATGCCGACAATGGGCCAACGCTTCTGTTCGTTTTCAAGCACGAAAGGGATGAAATTTGAATCAAATTCAACTCAAATATGAATAGGAAAATAATAGAATGGAAAATAATAGAATAGAAAATGAAATACTAGAATAGAATAGAAAAGAATAGAATTTAAAAGAATAGAAAAAATAGAATAGAAGCAAACAATATAATACAATAAAATAGAAAGAATATACCAGTCTTCAGAAAGTTTAATTTTGAATAGAATAAATTCAAATTTGACTGCAATAGATTTGAATAGAGTAGAATAGAATAGAAAAAACCTAATAGAATAGAAAGAATATAAATGTCTTTCAAAATTTTAAATTTGAATTGAAAAAAATTGAAGTAGAATCAACAATGGAATAGAATGCATTAGAAAAGAATAAAATGAAATAGAATATAACATCTTCTGAAATTCAAATTTCAAATAGAATAAATTCAAGTTTGAATAGATTAGAATAGAATACAAAAGAAAATAATAGATTAGAAAAAAAACAATAAACTAGAATAGAATGAAATAGAATATAACTGTCTGAAAATAAGAGAATTGAAAAGAAAAAAATTAGAATAGAAAAAAATAGAATAACATATAATATAACTGTCTTTCAAAATTTAAATGTTGAATTGAATAAACTTGAATTAGAATAGAATTCAATAGAATAGAATAGAATAGAACCATCTTTGAAAATTCAAATAGAAAAAATTTTTATTTGAATAGATTAGAAGAGAGTAGAAAATAAGAGAATAGAATAGAAAAAAACAAACAAACTGGAATATAATAAAATACAAAAAAATATAACTGTCTTTGGAAATTCGAATTTCATATAGAATTAATTAAAAGTTGAATGCTGATTTCAATTTTTTGAATTCAGTCGAATTACATTTGAATATAATTTGAAAAGGAAATGAAGTCTGAAAATGAATTAAACAAATTTAACAAAACAAAACGATTTGAATAACGAATGGAAAGGAAACCAAACCCGATTGTTCTGCACACGTCTGGTAGGTATTTGGACCCCTGGCAGACCTGACTCCTCTCTGGAGGTTTATAATGTGACATGTTCATGTACTGTCCGCAGTGAAAGCTGAATTTCAGGGTTAGCAAATCTCCATCCATTCCTCGTGTCTTCTTCCTGAATCTCGGGGATCTTTGTGTACTTCCTCCAGATCTGTGCCGTCATCCAGGGGGAGACTTCCTGGAATAAAGACCGCTCACTGCTGCTCCCTCTCCTTGTGCAGGGGGACTGGTCTTGTCTCCGCCCCCTCCTGTACTTCTCTTCAGGCAGCCTGCTTGGCCCCTCCCACAGCTCTGCTTGCTGCACAAGCTATATACAGCACAGTGATGATGTCACTGCTATGTTTACAAGATAATATCCGGGTTTGTAAAGGCATTTGGTGCCCTTAAAGTGGATATATCAAGATATATTTTTGTTGCTACTGAGGAATATATATAAATTGGAACGTGTTGTCCCTGGAGTTCAGCTGGAAGACATTAGTATAGGGATGGGCTGCATGTGTGAGTCGAACATGAGCCGTTCGGTGAGATGTTCGCCCGTCGCACCCCACAATGCACTGCGCCCTGACTGTGCATTGTGATTGGTCAAAGCAATGTATCCGACCATAGGATAGGTGCAATGCTTTGGCCAATCACAAAATAGGATAATATCACAAGGGGGTGGGGGTGATACTGCCTCCTTGTGATGTATATAAGAACTGTCATCGGGGGCGCAGTTGTCAGATGGCTGGGAGCCAGCGCTGCGAGGGGAGCGGGGGTGTTTTTTTTTCTTTTTTCGGGTAGCGGTGGCGGGCATCATGATTGATGTTGGAACTACTTCAGGGGACATTTTAAATTTTTATTTTTAATAAAGGACTTGTCAAAGAGTGTCTGCCTTTTCTTACTGCATACTTATTCACATGGGGGGGGGGCGGGATCTGGGGGCACCATTGTTAAAGGGGTCTTCCAGATTCTGATAAGCCTCCCACCCACAGACCTCCACAACCCTGGCCGAAAGATGCCCTTGCCCACATCAACATGGGGACAAGGTGGTACTTTGGGGGGAGCCACCCCCATCCCAAAGCACCCCCTATGTTGAGGATATGCAGCCTGGTATGGTTTAGCAGGGGGGTGCTTACTCGCCCCCCCCCCCCCTTTCCTGACCTGCTGGGCTGCATGCTTGGATAAGGGACTGGTATGGATTTTGGGGGGGGATCCCCATACCATTTTAAAAATAAATTTTGGCGTGGGGGTTCCCCTCAAAATCCATACCAGGCCAGAAGGGCTTGGTATAGATGGGAGGGGGGACCCAATGCTGTGGTTTTTTTTTTTCATTTTTTTTTATCATCAGACAATGCCGACAATTCTTTTTACATTCAGCTGACAGCCGGGAACCCCACCGACAGCTGGAACATGAATGAATGTCTCACTACTAAAATACCACGTGACTTCATCATAGACCTCATGCCGGATTGTAGGAGCTGAGCGGGATCTCACCACATACTCAGATGCAGGAAGATACCACTCGGGTGTTCGGTTCGTCTTCAAACCTTGCAGTCGACCATTTTGTAGGTTTGGATGTTCGAATGGAACAGGGGGGTGTTCAGACCATCACTAATTAGTACAGTATTGAGGTAATATTCCATCTTTCCTAATGAATGGACAAATACATTTCCAACAACAGTGTATGTGTGCTGTGTGTTATATCCTCTGTGTTACTTTACAATGGGCTATATTTTGTTTTGTTTTTTTCAACTTCTTTGAATAGAAAAAGATCCTTGGCCAACATTCCAATACTGGGCTGTGCCTCCAGGATCCGGGCCTTCTCCTTACTACTGGTGTCCTCCAGATCATCAACAACCACAATCACCTTCTCCTTCCCTGTGTATAAAGACATCACGTTACATCCAATACATACATCCATGGAAGAATATTTACATGGGATGAGTGCGGCAGCAGAGATAGTAGGAGGTGTAGTAGGAATAGTAGTAGTTGGGGTAGTAGGAGGTGTAGTAGGAATAGTAATAGTTGGGGTAGTAGGAGGTGTAGTAGGAATAGTAGTAGTTGGGGTAGTAGGAGGTGTAGTAGGAATAGTAGTAGTTGGGGTAGTAGGAGGTGTAGTAGGAATAGTAGTAGTTGGGGTAGTAGAAGGTGTAGTAAGAATAATAGTAGTTGGGCCAGTAGGAGGTGTAGTAGGAGGTGTAGTAGTTGGGGAAGTAGGAGGTGTAGTAGGAGGTGCAGTAGTTGGGGTAGTAGGAGGTGTAGTAGGAATAGTAGTAGTTGGGGTAGTAGGAGGTGTAGTAGGAGGTGTAGTAGTTGGGGTAGTAGCAGGTGTAGTAGTTGGGGTAGTAGGAGGTGTAGTAGTTGGGGTAGTAGGATGTTTGGGGTCCATTTTTGTAGTTTTGATGGAAGGTGTCAGATTTGGCTTGTTGTTTCTCCACTTTTTGGTGTCATGCAATACAAACACAAGAAATGACACCAGAATGCCGGAACATTTGTCATTGCAGCAATTTTCTGGGTGAAGTGGGGCGTTATCTGACAAATGCCGGGGGGGGGACAAGATGTTTGGCCATGATTGTGTGTGGGGGATGGGCAGTGATGAACCCTACTACCCGAATCATACATGATGGAACATCAGCCCATGTAGCCGTCTGTGTTATGAATCAGCCACATAAAGTGAGGAACAGAAGTATTTGAACCCCCTGCGATTTTGCAAGTTCTCCCACTTAGAAATCATAGAGGGGTCTGACATTCACATTGTAGGTGCATTCCCATTCTGAGAGACAGAATTAAAAAAAAATTCAGGAAATCACATTGTATGATTTGTAAAGAATGTATTTGTCTCGCACGGCTGAACAGAAGTATTTGAACACCTAAGAAACAGTAAGAATTCTGGCTCTCAAAGACCTGTTACTGCGCCTTTAAAAAGTCCACCTCTACTCCACTCATTAATCCAACTTAGTAGCACCTGTCTGAGCTCTTTAAAGACACCTGTCCATGGTAGTAGTCAGTCAGACGCCAACTACTACCATGGGCAAGACCAAAGAGCTGTCAAAGGACACCAGAGACAAAATTGTGGACCTCCACAAGGCTGGAAAGGGCTACGGGGCAATTGCCAAGCAGCTTGGTGAAAATAGATCAACTGTTGGAGCAATTGTTAGAAAATGGAAGAGGCTAAAGACGACTGTCAGTCTCCCTCGGACTGGGGCTCCATGCAAGATCTCACCTCGTGGGGTATCACTGATGATAAGAAAGGTGAGGAATCAGTCCAGAACTACAAGGGAGGAGCTGGTCAATGACATGAAGAGAGCTGGGACCACAGTTTCAAAGGTCACTGTCGGTAGAACACTACGCCGTCCTGGTATCCAATCATGCATTGCACAGAAGGTTCCCCTGCTCAAGTCATCACATGTCCAGGCCCATCTGAAGGTTGCCAATGACCATCTGGATGATCCAGAGGAGGCATGGGAGTCAGATGAGACCAAAGCAGAACTTATTGGTCTAAACTTCACTCGTCGTGTTTGGAGGAAAAAGAAGGATGAGTTGCATCCCAAGAACACCATCCCTACTGTGAAGCATGGGGGTGGTAACATCATGCTTTGGGGGTTCTTTTCTGCGAAGGGGACAGGACGACTGCACTGTATTAAAGAGAGGATGAATGGGGCCATTTATTGTGAGATTTTCAGCAACAACCTCCTTCCCTCAGTCAGAGCATTGAAGATGGGTCGTGGCTGGGTCTTCCAACATGACATTGACCCAAAGCACACAGCCAGGAGAACCAAGGAGTGGCTCCGTAAGAAGCATATCAAGGTTCTGGAGTGGCCTAGCCAGTCTTCAGACCTAAATCCAATAGAACATCTTTGGAGGGAGCTGAAACTCCGTGTTGCTCAGCGACAGCCCCGAAACCTGACAGATCTAGAGGAGATCCGTGTGGAGGAGTCGGCCAAAATCGCTGTTGCAGTGCAAACCTGGCCAAGGACTACAGGAAACGTCTGACCTCTGGAATTGCAGACAAAGGCTTCTGTACCAAATATTAACACGGATCTTCTCAGGGGTTCAAATACTTCTGTTCAGCAGTGCAAGACAAAATTTATTCTTTAAAAATCATACAATGTGATTTCCTGAATTATTTTTTAAATTCTGTCTCTCAGAGTGGGAATGTCCTACAATGTGAATTTCAGAGCCCTCCATGGTTTCTAAGTGGGAGAACTTGCAAAATCGCAGGGGGTTCAAATACTTCTGTTCCTCACTGTATATGATGACCTCTTACCTAGGTGTGCAGACAGATATTTCAGCTCCTCATCATATACAGAGCCGGTGACGTCCACAATGTTGATCCGTCCTCTTTTCTTGGTGTGATACAAAATACCGAACGTGCACCGAGAGACGGCCTCCCTGAACTGCTGCCATCCATTGTTGGAGATGTAGTGAGGAAGGACGGTGGAGACTGTGTTATTGAAGGGCTCCGATTTTAGTTGCTTGATAAGCCATTCATAGTCTCTCTCTGATGACAATGAAAAGATCCCAACTGTGTGATATCCTGGAAGATACCCCTATATAATGAAAGATACAAAACAATAATCATTAGATAACAGCAACAAGAGAAATGATTGTACATTACACTAAATCCATGACTACAAATCTCACAATGCGGCGGGTTCCAGCAATCCTGGGATCACTATTAGGGGTCGGTCTATATTGACAAAAAGAAAACTGCTTTGTGGATGTTTCCTGATTCACACAAAAGTAACAAATAACACCCGGAATGTTTATATCGCTTGAGGACCAAATATTTTCCGGGACGTTTTGTTTAAATTGATATTTCTTGCTAGAAAATTACTTCTAATCCCCAAACATTAGATATTTCTTAGCAAAGACCCCAGAGAATGAAATGGCGATCGTTGCAATTTTTTATGTCACATGGTATTTGAGCAGTGCTTTTTAACCTCTTCCCAACCGCGCTATAGCTGCAAGATGATTTTCAGTGCCGCCCATCAGTGCCCAGCAGTGTCGCCCATCAGTGCCATCCAGCAGTGCCACACATCAGTGCCATCTATCAGTGCCCATCAATGCCATCTATCAGTGCCCATCAATGCCATCTATCAGTGTCCATCATTGCTGAATATCAATGCATCATCAGTGCCTCCTTATCAATGCATACCAGTGCCACCTCATCAGCCCCGCCTCATCAGTGCCCATCAGTGCTGCCTATCAGTGCAGCCACATCAACGAAGGAGAAAAATTACCTGTTTGCAAAATGTTATATTAGAAACAAAGGGAACCTTTTTTTTTAATTTTTTGCTCTTTTTTCATTTATACTGCAAAAAATAAAAAAAAAACCCAGTGGCCATTAAATACCACCAAAAGAAAGCTCTATTTGTGTGAAAAAAATTATACAGATTTCCTATGGGTACAGTGATGCATGACCGCGTAATTGTCATTCAAACTGCGACAGCACTGAAAGCTGAAAAGTGGCCTGCGCAGGAAGGGGGTAGAAGTGCCGAGTAGGCAAGTAGTTGAAACACTATTTTTTGGAAAGAAACACACTTTAATGAATTAACCACATGCCGCCCAGCCACTGCAGAAATACGGCGGCAGGGCGGCACGGCTGGGCAAAACCACGTTTTAAAACGTGCGTTTTGTAAACGGGTAGGGGGGCGCGCGAGGCGCGCCGCCGCCCTACCTGTCCCGCCGATCACAGCCGTGGATGTCAGTCGCCGAGTCACAGCCGGTCGTTACCGGCTATGTCCCGCTGATCGGCGGCAATCGCTGACAGAGAGCAGAGCTGCAGTAGCTGTGCTTTCTGTCAGTTCCCTGACAACTCCAGGACAAGCTGATCGGGACAGAAGAGTTTCTCCCGATCAGCGGTGTTCCCTGCAGTACACACCCCCCCTAGTAAAACACTCCCCCTCACACAGATAATCCTTCCCTGAATAATAATGTTAACCCCTTCCTCCCCAGTGCCATTAGTACAGTGTCAGTGTTTTTTTTTTTGCACTGATCACTGTATTGGTGTCACTGGGGATGTCAGTGACCCCAAGTCAGTACCCCCCAATGTCAGAATGTCCGCCGCAGTCCGGCCATAAGTCCCTGATCGCCACCATTATTAGTATAAAAAAAAAACTAAAAATCCCAGTATCTTTCCCGCCATTTGTAAACGCTATAACTTTCACGTAAACCAATTAATTTACACGTATTGGGTTTTTTTTTTAGCAAAGACATGTCGCAGAATGCATTTTGGCAGAAATTTATGACTAAATTTGATTTCTGCATTTTTTTTTACTGGACATGTTTTATAGCAAAAAGTCCCAAATATTGCTTTTTTTCCTCAAAATTGTCAGCCTTTTTTTTATAGCGCAAAAAATAAAAACTGCACAGGCGATCAAATACCACCAAAAGAAAGCTCAATTTGTGGGAAAAAAAAGGATGTAAATTTCATTTATGTACCGTATTGCATGACCGCGCAATTGTCCGTTAAACTAGCGCAGTGCTGTATAGCAGAAAAATGGCGTAAATTGCAGTATCTATACCAGCAATGGGCAAACTACGGCCCGCGGGCCGTATACGGCGCGGCGGACCTTTTAATCCGGCCCGCAGAGCTAGGCTCCCGCTAGGCTCCTCTCACAGTCCGCCCTGAAGACCGGTGCAGCATGAAAATCTGTCTCCTATGAGGATCTGTCCTCCTCGACGTATCTGCGCATGTGCCGGAGATCGCCGATCGGCTGCTAATGCCTGAAACTGGCACATGCGCAGATACGTCGAGGGGGACAGATCCTCATAGGAGACAGATTTTCATGCTACACCAGAACGGCGCGGGAACACGGCGAGAGGAAACGTAAGTGAATTGACACAGGGGGGACTTAATATGGGGAATGAATTACTATATGGGGGATGAATTACTATAGGGGGGGATGAATTACTATGTGGGATGAATTACTATGTGGGGGATGAATTACTATATGGGGGATGAATTACTATATGGGGGATGAATTACTATGGGGGATGAATTACTATATGGGGGATGAATTACTATGGGGGATGAATTACTATATGGGGGATGAATTACTATGGGGAATGAATTACTATAAGGGGGATGAATTACTATATGGGGGATGAATTACTATGAGGGATGAATTACTATGGGGGATGAATTACTATGGGGGATGAATTACTATATGGGGGATGAATTACTATATGGGGGATGAATTACTATGGGGGATGAATTACTATGGGGGATGAATTACTATATGGGGGATGAATTACTATGGGGGATGAATTACTATAGGGGGGATGAATTACTATAGGGGGGATGAATTACTATATGGGGGATGAATTACTATGGGGGATGAATTACTATATGGGGGATGAATTACTATGGGGGATGAATTACTATATGGGGGATGAATTAATATGGGGGATGAATTAATATGGGGGATGAATTACTATAGGGGGGATGAATTACTATATGGGGGATGAATTACTATATGGGGGATGAATTACTATGGGGGATTAATTACTATATGGGGGATTAATTACTATGCTTACTATGGGGGAATATTACTATACTTACTATGGATGACACATGCACATCATTCATCTACTCTTGGTCCGGCCCCCGGGTCCAATATATGAACCCATTGCGGCCCTCGAGTCAAAAAGTTTGCCCACCCCTGATCTATACCATAGTTTGTAGACGCTATAACTTCCACACAAAGCAATCAATATACAATTATTGGAATTTTTTACCAAAAACATGGAGCAGAATACATTTTGGCCTAAATTTATAACCAACTTTGAGATTACTATATATTTTTTATAGCTGAAAGTAAAAAATATTGTTTTTCTTCAAAATTTTTGGCCTTTTTTTGTTTTTACAGCGTGAAAAATAAAAAGCGCACAGGTGATCAAATACCACCGAAAGAAAGCTCTATTTGTGTGAAAAATAGGACGTAAATTTAGTTTGGGTGCAGCATTGCATGACCGCGCAATTATCAGTTGAATTAGTGCAGCGCCGAGTAGCAAAAAGAGGCGTGGTCATTAAGGGGGGTAAATCCTCAGGAGGGCAAGTGGTTAAAGAAACCAAAACACAATATTTACCCCATTTTTTTGCAAAATATAAAAGCGGATGTTACGGCGAGAAAATGGCTAACATGTCACACTTTCAAATTGCGAACAATTGTGGAACGGCGACAAACTACGGTACAATCTCCATAGGTACAGGGTACCAGTTCAGAGTTACAGAGGAGGTCTAGCGCTGGATTTATTGCTCTCGCTCTAACGATCGCGGCGATTCCTCACATGTGCGCTGCAAACACCATTTACATATGCGCACACAATTGACGTATGAGTTCACTTCTACACATGAGCACGGTGGGATGGGGGCAATTTTTATTTTTTTTTTTTTTACTGTCCCTTTAATTTTTTTTTTATCACTTTTATTCCTAATACAAGAAATGTAAACATCCCTTGTAATAGAAATATACATGACAGGTCCTCTTTAAGAAGAGATCTGAGGTCAAACAGACCCCAAACCTCTTCTTTACCTCTAAAAGCAAAAGTTTAAAAAAAAATGTTGCTTTGAAAAAGAAAAACATTTGTTTACTTCCACCGCCGACTGGATGTAACGTCATGACGTCGTTCCGGTCCACCATCATGATAGAGGCGATCAAAGACCATAGAATATTTCATCGCCGCCATCCTGAGGAGGTTGCATTTCTCTGGCCGTCCGGCATTAACAGTGGGGGGCGCCCCCTTCCACCACTATGGAAAGCAATCCAGCGGCTCAAGGGCCACTAGGACCACTTTCATATGAAAGCCATCCATTCACTGAAAAAAACGGTACCATGGTCATTTCTTCAGCCATAACCCTGGTAAACCACTTGACAACCACAACGTTATCTATGTATACGCAGGGCCTGTGCTTCCACTAGGTAAACTACGCAGCCACCTAGGGCGCACTGCCACCTAGGGGCACCTGGGCGCAGCACAGGCAGGCACCATATCTGTGTGCGATGCCGCCATTTCATGAATGATCCTTCATCTGAGGGGAGGAGTGGAAGACAGGACAGAGGAAGATGCCTGGTGTCTGGGTCAGTGTAGCAGCTGAGCTGCCACCCCTTCCAGTGTTCCTCTCAGACTCAGTCCCTTACTGCAAGTCGGCTGTCGGTTACTGATTACTGTGGAGATCTAGCCCTTCAGGTTCCCATTCATCAGCGGAGGTGAAGCTGTGCCAGTGGAGGAAAGTAATGTCTGACTCTGATGTCTTGTGTCTGTGTGAGTGTGACCCGGCCGGTAGGACATCCATCACATGTGCAATGTGTCAGTGAGTGATGACATCATCACAATCCCACAACCTGCTCTTCTAGTGCCTGCTGGGCCTGCTGATCTGTGTCAGTGTTGGTGGTGTGTTTTGTCGGATCTGTCACTGTGTGGGATCGCTCAATTCAGGTGCCTGTTGTCACAGAGTTTTACCTCCCCCATTGCCTGGGGAATTCCAGCCTGGGATCTGTCAGAGTGTGGATCCATCATCCTCCACTCATTGCAACTGTCACCCTGCCACTGCCAGCCACAGATACAGTCCATCTGTGACACCAATGTTGTCTTTAACCCCTTGCCTACCGGGCACTTATAACCCCTTCTTTACCAGGCCAGTTTTCAGCTTTCAGCGCTGTCGCACTTTGATTGACAATTGCGCGGTCATACAACATTGTACCCATATGAAATTTTTATCATTTTTTTCTCACAGATAGAGCTTTCTTTTGGTGGTATTTAATCGCTGCTGGGCGCTTTACTTTTTTCGCTATAAACAAAAAAATGCAAAAATGTTGAAAAAAAAAAAGTTTCTTTGTTTCTATTATAAATTTTTCAAACAGGTAATTTTTCTCCTTCACTGATGTGCGTTGATGAGGCAGCACTGATAGGCACTGATAGGCGGCACTGATGGGCACTGATAGGCGGCACTGATGGGCACTGATAGGCAGCACTGAAGGGCACTGATAGGCAGCACCGATAGGCAGCACTAATGAGGTGTCACGGATAGGCGGCACTGATAGGCGGCACTAATGAGGTGTCACAGATAGGTGACACTGATAGGCGACACTGATGATGAGTACTGATAGACAGCTTTGATAGGTGGCACTGACTGGCATCACTGCTGGGCACTGACTGGCACAACCGCTGGGCACTGACTGGTGCCACTGACTGGCAGCACTGCTGGGCTGCACTGGTGGGCACAGGTGGGTGGCACTGCTGGGCACAGGTAGGTGGCACTTCTGGGCACACTTGTGTGACACTGCTGGGTGGCACAGGTGGGTGCACTGCTGGGCACAGGTGGGCGGAGTTATTGGGCGCACTGCTGGGCGGAACTTGTGGGTGGCACTGCTAGGCACTGATCATCAGGGCACTGATCATCGGTGCCGATCCCCGCTCTAACAACTGCCGGTTCTCGGCAGTACTTCCCTCACGATCTGACAGCGATCTGTCATTGGACACGATCTGTCATTGGACACGGCTGATCACGTGGTAAAAGGCCGCTGTGATTGGCCTTTTACCACATCACGTGATCAGCTGTGTCCGTAGGACACAGCAATCAAGGGGATCGCTGGGTGCACGCCGAGAGCGCGTTCTGGAAGGGCATCTTGTGACGCCCTCCCAGAACTGGCCGGCCGCAGTGCAGCTGTCATTCGGCTATCTGCGGTCGGCAACTAGTTAATATTGGTGCTGGTGGCATCTAATGACACTTTTTTTGAAAATTAAAAGAAATTTAGCAGTTTCGTGTTTTGTAGATTTAATTGAGTTCTACTTTTTTTTAAAACAAATTGTATCTTGTTTTTTTTTGGGTGGATGGGGGCGCAAGTAGCTGATCTTGCTTAATAGTCTAGCACCGGCCCTGCGTATACGTACTGTATACAAACGTATTAGTAGTTACTTCTGTGGGATGATGGGATATTTGTATAGCAAATTTTTACAAATAAATCCCTAACGTCCCATACACACAATGAGACTATCGGACGAATGATCGCCCATTTTTTTTTTGCATGCTAGCCTCATATGGAAAGATAATTCGGAAGTGATAAACTGTATTTGTATTGTATTTTTGAACGAAAACTGTATGGATTGAATGAAAATCATATGATCTGGTACTTTTTGTACGGTTTTCTGATCATGTATATGGGGCTTAACACTCCGTCCACCCCTCGCTGCTTACATCTCTTAGAAATTCCCATTGTGAGATCTCTCCGGCAGCATTCATATTCTCATCCACCATGGGATATTCTTGCTTTCACTATATTCTACAACAGTGTTTCCCAACCTTTTTTCAGTCAAGACACCCTTTAAAATGATGGACAGTCTTGAGGCCCCCCAGTCTAAAATGTGAAAACCTATTCTAATAGTTTTATCTAACGCAGCAACATTCACACATGTAGGACACCCAACATTAGAGGTGATTTATTCTTCCAAAGCAAATACACTTTTGCACACTGGTACTGACTAGTATTCCAGTGTTTCCCTTCTCCCTCAGTTTTTCTCCATCACTGAGCTAATGTCACCCCAGCACTGATGGAGAGGGGCGGGGGGAGGCTCAAACTAGGATGCTGTATAGAGCTGGAAGGTCGTAATGGCGCACAATGAAAACCTGGGGCTTTGTGTAACTAAAAGGCCAGCTTGTTCCACCCGCAGGTTTGTATACGAGTTTTGGGCAGTTTTTTTTTTTGTCAGGGCACCCCTGAAGAAACCTCAAGGCACCCTGGGGTGCCTGGGCACCTTGGATGAGAAAGGCTGTTCTAGATTGAACCACAAATCCAACAGGGAGATCAGGACCCCCTCATCTTGTAAAGGAAAAAAGAAGACAAACCACCCCAGTGCACAAATCCCAGCTTCCAATGTCCAATATGTTTGCCTGGCAACAGAAGAGTGTCGGGGGGGGGGGGGTAACCAGGTTGTGTGAAGTCCTGTAGCTTTCTTTTTAAGATCCGGGCCGATCTGACCAAAGCTCAAAGACAGAAAGGACAGGAGCACGGGACCCCAATTACAATTCTCATTTTTTTTTTATAAAAATGTTAAAAAGCACACTTACAGCTAGGTAACTGTACATCGGCATGAAGTGTGGGGACGGGGATGTCACATCAGAGAGACTATACACAGGTTTGAGGTTTGACAAAGAAGGATACTCCCTTGAAACACATTATCACCCCTTCTGATTTACGTACGGTGGTGTTGGACGCTGCATGTGGCTGACAACTGGCTATGTACTGAGTGGTCCCTCTAGGTTGGCATTGGGGTTGTGAGCCGCCGCCGGTGTGTACAGCCTCACTGATGTGAAATCCCGATCTCTACACTTCCTGCTGATGTACAGGTACCTACTGTAGATGTAAGTGTGTTTTATCATTTTAATAAAATGCTATTGTGAATTTTAATTGGGAACCCGCTGACAGCTGATGAGTCATCGGTTGTTAAGGATGCGGCGGACAGCTCCCCGGCCTGCTCCTTAGCAACCAGCTATTGTTCAAGACATGGATGGCTGCTGGCTCCATAAATTTTTCATCTGAACAGCTGGTGTGGAAATTCGTTAATGCAGATGGGAAATTCGCACCGGAATTGCCATAGGCAAATCCCTTTGTATCCCAAACAATTCTTCTGGCAATTGGAGCTGCAATCTTTCTTGGTCTACCTGTGCTTGGCTTGGTATCAAGAGGTCCCTGAACTTTCTACTTCTAAGTGGAAGTGATGACTGGCATATTCAAGGCTTTGGACATCCTTGCACATCCTTTTCCATCTTCATAAAGTTCCATTACCTTGTTACGCAGGACTTTTGACAGTTCTTTTCTGATCCCCATGGCTCAGTATCTAGCCTAGTCAGTGCTTCCATGTAAGAGCTAACAAACTCATTGACTATTTATACACAGACCCTAATTGCAATTTAAAAATCGCAGATGTGGGACATTAACCTCTAATAGGCCAAACATTCCAGGAGAGGGAAACTTATGATCCAGGGGGCGGAGACTTCTGATCCAGGGGGCGGAGACTTCTGATCTGGCCATTTGGGGGATTTCTGTTATCATTATGATTTAAAAAGGAGTCAAACAACTATTTGATAATAAATGGCTTCATCTGATCATCATCCTTCAATAAAAGAGCATTTTTTGGAATGATCAGTCATATTTTCAATATCAATGCCAAAATTTCACAATTTCTGCCAGGGGATGCAAACTTTTGAGCACAACTGTATATACCGCCATTTCTGATTGCAATAACTTTTATGTAAACCAATTGATTTACATGTATTGGGAAGTTTTTTAGCAAAGACGTGGAGTAGAAAACATTTTAGCCTAAATTTATAATGAAATTTGATTTTTACATTTTTTTTACTGGATATGTTTTATAGCAAAAACTCAAAAATATATACAGTGGGGATTGAAAGTTTGGGCACCCCAGCTAAAAATTTGTATTAATGTGCATAAAGAAGCCAAGGAAAGATGGAAAAATCAGATTAGACATTCTTATAATATGTCAACAAAAGTTAGATTTTATTTCCATCATTTACACTTTTAAAATACCAGAAAACCAAAAAAATGGCGTCTGCAAAAGTTTGGGCCCCCTGCAGAGTTAATATCTTGTACTGCCCCCTTTGGCAAGTATCACAGCTTGTAAACGCTTTTTGTAGCCAGCCAAGAGTCTTTCAGTTCTTGTTTGAGGTATCTTTGCCCATTCTTCCTTACAAAAGTCTTCCAGTTCTTTGAGATTTCTGGGCTGTCTGTCACGCACGGCTCTTTTAAGGTCTATCCATAGATTTTCAATTATGTTGAGGTCAGGAGATTGTGAAGGCCATGGCAAAACCTTCAGTTTACGCCTCTTGATGTAATCCCCCGTGGATTTTGAGGTGTGTTTAGGATCATTATCCATTTGTAGAAGCCATCCTCTCTTTAACTTCAGCTTTTTCACAGACGACATCAAGTTACCATCCAAAATTTGCTGAAATTTTATTGAATCCATTTTTCCTTCTACTCGTGAGATGTTCCCTGTGCCACTGGCTGCAACACAACCCCAAAGCATGATTGATCCAACCCCATGCTTAACAGTTGGACAGAGGTTCTTTTTAGAGATGAGCGAATCGAAGTATCCGAAGTGGAATTCGAGTCGAATATCTGAAAAATTTTGATTCGTGCCGAATCCGAAAAATAGCCTAATTCGGACGCGCGAATCGAAATTTTTCAGAAAATGGCGGCTGACATGTGCGGCGACGGAGCGGGGATGTCTGGGAAGGCGCGCAGACAAGGCGCGCTGACCCATAATGCATTCCTCAACGACATGTGATCGCATCAGCCAATCAGCAGCCAGCCAGCCAGCACTGTGTAATGGTCGAGCTATAAATAGCGGCCATTTTGGAATTCTTCATTTGCCTGCAGTCATTGAACAGAGGCAGACCGCTCTGTACTAGGGACAGGGACAGAGTTAGGGCCACAGAAACGAGAATTGGGGACAGAGAAAAGTTACTTAGGGACAGAGAACCATTACTCAGGGACACAGACTTGTTAATGAGGGCCACAGAATCGTTATTTTGGGACAAAGAAACGCTAGTTAGGGCCACAGAATTCATACTCAGGGACAGACAGAATTGTTACTCAGTGCCAGAGAATTGTTACTTAGGGCCACAGAAACGTTATTAGGGCCACAGAATTTTTACTCAGGGACAGACAGAATTGTTACTGAGTGCCAGAGAATTGTTACTCAGGGACAGACAGAATTGTTACTGAGTGCCAGAGAATTGTTACTCAGGGACAGACAGAATTGTTACTGAGTGCCAGAGAATTGTTACTCAGGGACAGACAGAATTGTTACTGAGTGCCAGAGAATTGTTACTCAGGGACAGACAGAATTGTTACTGAGTGCCAGAGAATTGTTACTCGCACAGACAAAGAATTGTTACTCGCACAGACACAGAATTGTTACTCGCACAGACACAGAATTGTTACTCGCACAGACACAGAATTGTTACTGAAGGCCACAGAACTGTTACTTAGGGCCAGAGAATTGTTACTCGCACAGACACAGAATTGTTACTCGCACAGACACAGAACTGTTACTGAGGGCCACAGAACTGTTACTTAGGGCCACAGAATTGTTACTCGCACAGACACAGAATTGTTACTCAGGGCCACAGAACTGTTACTTAGGGACAAAGAAACGCTAGTTAGGGCCACAGAATTCATACTCAGGGACAGACAGAATTGTTACTCAGGGACAGACAGAATTGTTACTGAGTGCCAGAGAATTGTTACTCAGGGACAGACAGAATTGTTACTGAGTGCCAGAGAATTGTTACTCAGGGACAGACAGAATTGTTACTGAGTGCCAGAGAATTGTTACTCGCACAGACACAGAATTGTTACTCGCACAGACACAGAATTGTTACTCGCACAGACAAAGAATTGTTACTCGCACAGACACATAATTGTTACTCGCACAGACACAGAATTGTTACTCGCACAGACACAGAATTGTTACTCGCACAGACACAGAATTGTTACTGAAGGCCACAGAACTGTTACTTAGGGCCACAGAATTGTTACTCGCACAGACACAGAATTGTTACTCGCACAGACACAGAACTGTTACTGAGGGCCACAGAACTGTTACTTAGGGCCACAGAATTGTTACTCGCACAGACACAGAATTGTTACTCAGGGCCACAGAACTGTTACTTAGGGACAAAGAAACGCTAGTTAGGGCCACAGAATTCATACTCAGTGACAGACAGAATTGTTACTCAGGGACAGACAGAATTGTTACTGAGTGCCAGAGAATTGTTACTCAGGGACAGACAGAATTGTTACTGAGTGCCAGAGAATTGTTACTCAGGGACAGACAGAATTGTTACTGAGTGCCAGAGAATTATTACTCACGGACAGACAGAATTGTTACTGAGTGCCAGAGAATTGTTACTCAGGGACAGACAGAATTGTTACTGAGTGCCAGAGAATTGTTACTCGCACAGACACAGAATTGTTACTCGCACAGACACAGAATTGTTACTCGCACAGACACAGAATTGTTACTGAAGGCCACAGAACTGTTACTTAGGGCCACAGAATTGTTACTCGCACAGACACAGAATTGTTACTCGCACAGACACAGAACTGTTACTGAGGGCCACAGAACTGTTACTTAGGGCCACAGAATTGTTACTCGCACAGACACAGAATTGTTACTCAGGGCCACAGAACTGTTACTTAGGGACAAAGAAACGCTAGTTAGGGCCACAGAATTCATACTCAGGGACAGACAGAATTGTTACTCAGGGACAGACAGAATTGTTACTGAGTGCCAGAGAATTGTTACTCAGGGACAGACAGAATTGTTACTGAGTGCCAGAGAATTGTTACTCAGGGACAGACAGAAATGTTACTGAGTGCCAGAGAATTGTTACTCAGGGACAGACAGAATTGTTACTGAGTGCCAGAGAATTGTTACTCGCACAGACAAAGAATTGTTACTCGCACAGACACAGAATTGTTACTCGCACAGACACAGAATTGTTACTCGCACAGACACAGAATTGTTACTGAAGGCCACAGAACTGTTACTTAGGGCCACAGAATTGTTACTCGCACAGACACAGAATTGTTACTCGCACAGACACAGAACTGTTACTGAGGGCCACAGAACTGTTACTTAGGGCCACAGAATTGTTACTCGCACAGACACAGAATTGTTACTCAGGGACACAGAATTGTTACTCAGGGACACATAATCGTTGAATTAAAGAGTATGTCAGACAACATGCAGAGGAGTGGCAGAGGAGGCAATGTTTTAGGAGCGAGCAGACGTGGCAGCAGAGGAAGGGGTCGAGGCAGCAGTATTCGCAGCCAGAGGCCAGTGCTCCCGGTGTCATCCAGCGGTCGTGTCTCCACCGACAACCCTGCCGTCATTGATTGGTTGGCTTGGTCATCTTCCTCTTCCCAGGTCACCTCTGACACCTACAGCCAACGGTCGGTGGGTACGTCAGACACAACCGTTAGTTGGCATGGCCCGGGAGCAAGCCCACTGAAATCACATGTCCTCTACCTGCCCCTGTCCTTTGCTGTTCCCTCACCAAGCGAAGTATCGCATGCTGTGGGCTCAGCCCCACTGTACAGTGAGGAAGAGCTAACAGAGGGCGGTCAGGAACGGGGGGAGACATCGGCCTTTTCAGCAGCCAGGCGAACAAGTACTGGCGAGGAGAGTGGCTCGGTAGCCGGTCTAGAGACAGGTCTGTCTCCTTACCCAGACGCAGCCGAGGGGGCTAGTAGTGAGGCGGAGACCGTACTTGATGATGAGGAGGTTGATCGCACTTGGCTGCCTCATCGTCATCAGGCAATTTCTTCCGCATCATCAGGAGAAGAGGGTGCCAGCTTGGCAGCGAGCGAAACAGTCGGTGGGTTGCCCAGGAGGCAGCAGGGTCGCATCAGTGTCAGTGGAGCCAAACGTCCACGGAGTAGAGCACCAGCTCCACTGCAGCCTACCACCACGGCCAGTAGTGGTGCCGGTGCGCACGGAGGAAGTAGCAGTCAGCCAGTGAGGAGTAGCGGGGGCAAAGTTTCCTACTCGGTGGTGTGGCAATTTTTCGTCAAGCCGCCCGAGGAAGTAAACGTAGCCGTATGTCGACTATGTGGCCAGAAATGCAAGTGTGGCCAGGGGGCCCATGTTGGGACTACAGCGTTGCGTCAGCATATGCAGCGTCACCATTCGGTGGCCTGGGAAAACCGTGATAAAGATACGGCGGTTCTGCCTGCCCCAGCCCCCGCTCCATCACCCGCTCCGTTACTTGCTCCGTCACCCGACGTCGTCAATCACCCTCTATCAGCCAGTCAAGGCTCCAACACCTCTGCTGAGGGGAGTTGTCGCTCGTTGGCATCTTCCGCTCGTTCAGATGCTCCTTCTCCTGCTACTCCTCTTCTCGGATTCCGTCAACAGTCTTTCTTGGAATCCGTTTCCAAGAGACAACAGTTTGCGAGCACGCACCCGACGGTGCAAAAGCTGAACGTCCTCCTGTCCAAGTTGCTGGTGCTGCAGTCCCTCCCTTTCCAACTGGTGGACTCAGCACCTTTCCGAGAAATGATGGCTTGTGCCGCGCCGCGGTGGAGAGTGCCAAGCCGTCATTTCTTTGCCATAAAGGCAGTGCCAGCCCTGCATTCACATGTAGAAGAGATGGTGGGCCAGTCTTTGAGCATGTCGGTCTCTGCCAAAGTGCACGGCAGCGCCGACGTGTGGAGCTGTAACTACGGTCAGGGACAGTACATGTCATTTACGGCCCACTGGGTGAACGTGGTGCCGGCACAGCCGCACCAGCAACTTGGACAGGTCACGACGCTTTTGCCTCCACGTTTGCACGTCCTTGGTCCAGCAAACATGTCCGCCTCTACCACCTCTTTTTCCGCCGTGTCCTCAGCCGCCACCCCCGTGCCAAGTCCCATTACCCAACCGGCATATCACATGTGCAGGGCGCAACGGTGTCACGCTGTGCTGCACCTGGTATGCCTTGGCGAACGTAGTCACACAGGGGAGGAACTTCTGAGTGTAATGAACAGAGAAATCGACAGATGGCTGTCTCCGCGCAAACTGAAAATCGGAACCATGTTGACCGACAACGGAAAGAACATAGTGTCTGCTCTGCGTCAAGGAAGGTTGTGCCATGCGCCATGCATGGCTCACGTGTTCAATCTGGTTGTCAAGCGGTTCCTAAAATCCACCATCCCACTGCAAGACATCCTTAAAATGTCACGTAAACTGTGCATGCATTTCAGCCATTCCTACACCGCAAAGAACACCCTCATTGAGCTGCAGCGGCAGAACGGAATTCCACAGCATCGCCTGATCTGCGACGTTGCAACAAGGTGGAATTCAACCCTACACATGTTAGACCGCCTTTACGAGCAGCGAAAGGCCATCACCGATTTCCTGATGTTACAAGCGGATAAAGGTACTCCCCTGTGTAACTTAGATGTCAGCCATTGGCAGCTCATGCGTGACACCTGCCGCTTGCTCAGGCCCTTTGAGGAGGCCACGCTATTCGTGAGTCGGCAGGACTATGGGATGAACGACGTCATTCCTCTGTTGCACGTCCTGGAACAAATGCTGTTAACAATGGCTGGTCAGGGTGCGGTAGACGTGGCGCACAGATCTCAACGCCACATGACCCCTGTGGGGGCAGGACAGGAAGAAGAGGAGGAGGTAGAGGAGGAAATTTGTGCTCAGGAATTATTGAGTGAAATGGGTGGTTTTTCCACTCAGCGGACAGGAGTGGAGGAGCAGGAGCATCTGGTAGAGGAGGAGGAGGAGGAGACAGAGGACCCAGACGCACCGTGGCAGTATGCTGTGGAGATGGAGGCAGGGAGTCCCTCGCATTCCTTGGCACAAATGGCCCATAGCATGCTTGGTTGCTTGCGTAGCGACAGCCGAATAATAACCATCAGACAGAGGGATGACTTTTGGCTGTCCACCTTGTTGGACCCTCGCTACCGGTCCAAAATGGTGGCCTTTTTCACACCTGCTGAGAGGGAGGGCAAAATTACGTACTATAAAAACCACCTATGTAGTCAGTTGGTCTCTGCCTTTGTGCGCCAACGTCCATCCTCAGACACTGTGGGCCCTGTGCGCTCGCATTCCGCTGGCATGGCAGCAGGGGAGGGGTGGGGTGGTAGGAGCAGTGGCAGCTCCACCAGCAGCGGCTGCCTCAGTCTGCAGTCGATGATGAGTAGCTTTCTTCACCAGCGCAGTGAGGAAACTACTAACCAGCCGCAGCAGCAGCAGCAGCATCAGGTGGACCTGGAGCAGGAGCTCAAACAACAGGCTTGGGCCTACTTGGACAGTACCCTGCCAACCGAGGTAGACAATCCCCTTGACTACTGGGCAACGAAACTTGACCTTTGGCCCCAACTAGCTGAATTTGCCCTTGAAAGGCTGTCATGCCCGGCCAGTAGCGTGGCATCTGAGCGCGTGTTTAGTGCGGCAGGAGGTATTGTAACTCCACGGAGGACACGACTGTCCACCCAAAGTGTGGAGAGACTCACGTTTGTGAAAATGAATCAGGCGTGGATTAGTCTGGATTTCAAACCACCAGTTCCTGACACAACTCACTAAATCCGCCATGAATCATGCCTCAAACATGTGCCACTTTCAGGTCTCCTCACACTGCTGGTGTGTTGAATTTTTTGACATAGGGTGCTGCAAGATAACGGGCCTCCTATAGCTGCTGCCAGGCCCCTTATCTGCCATGGGCCCCTATATACCGCCTCCTCATGCTGCTGCTAGGTCCAGAGTCTCTCATGGGTCCCTGTACGGCCTCCCATTGCTGCTGTCTCTATCGCCACACTCTGCCATGTGCCACTTTCAGGTCTCCTCACACTGCTGGTGTGTTGAATTTTTTTGACATAGGGTGCTGCAAGATAACGGGCCTCCTATAGCTGCTGCCAGGCCTCTTATCTGCCATGGGCCCCTATATACCGCCTCCTCATGCTGCTGCTAGGTCCAGAGTCTCTCATGGGTCCCTGTACGGCCTCCCATTGCTGCTGTCTCCATCGCCACACTCTGCCATGTGCCACTTTCAGGTCTCCTCACACTGCTGTTGTGTTGAATTTTTTGACATAGGGTGCTGCCAGATAACGGGCCTCCTATAGCTGCTGCCAGGCCCCTTATCTGCCATGGGCCCCTATATACCGCCTCCTCATGCTGCTGCTAGGTCCAGAGTCTCTCATGGGTCCCTGTACGGCCTCCCATTGCTGCTGTCTCCATCGCCACACTCTGCCATGTGCCACTTTCAGGTCTCCTCACACTGCTGGTGTGTTGAATTTTTTGACATAGGGTGCTGCAAGATAACGGGCCTCCTATAGCTGCTGCCAGGCCCCTTATCTGCCATGGGCCCCTATATACCGCCTCCTCATGCTGCTGCTAGGTCCAGAGTCTCTCATGGGTCCCTGTACGGCCTCCCATTGCTGCTGTCTCCATCGCCACACTCTGCCATGTGCCACTTTCAGGTCTCCTCACACTGCTGGTGTGTTGAATTTTTTGACATAGGGTGCTGGCAGATTACGGGCCTCCTATAGCTGCTGCCAGGCCCCTAATCTGCCATAGGCCCCTATATACCGCCTCCTCCTGCTGCTGCCAGGTCCAGAGTCTCTCATGGGTCCCTGTACGGTCTCCCATTGCTGCTGTCTCCATCGCCACACTCTGCCATGTGCCACTTTCAGGTCTCCTCACACTGCTGGTGTGTTGAATTTTTTGACATAGGGTGCTGCAAGATAACGGGCCTCCTATAGCTGCTGCCAGGCCTCTTATCTGCCATGGGCCCCTATATACCGCCTCCTCATGCTGCTGCTAGGTCCAGAGTCTCTCATGGGTCCCTGTACGGCCTCCCATTGCTGCTGTCTCCATCGCCACACTCTGCCATGTGCCACTTTCAGGTCTCCTCACACTGCTGTTGTGTTGAATTTTTTGACATAGGGTGCTGCCAGATAACGGGCCTCCTATAGCTGCTGCCAGGCCCCTTATCTGCCATGGGCCCCTATATACCGCCTCCTCATGCTGCTGCTAGGTCCAGAGTCTCTCATGGGTCCCTGTACGGCCTCCCATTGCTGCTGTCTCCATCGCCACACTCTGCCATGTGCCACTTTCAGGTCTCCTCACACTGCTGGTGTGTTGAATTTTTTGACATAGGGTGCTGGCAGATTACGGGCCTCCCATTGCTGCTGCCAGGCACGTAATCTGCCATGGGCCCCCGTACCGACTCCTCATGCTGTGACGTTGCAACAAGGTGTAATTCAACCCTACATATGTTAGACCGCCTTTACGAACAGCTAAAGGCCATCACAGATTTCCTGATGTTAAAAGCGGATAAAGGTACTCCCTGTGTAACTTAGATGTCAGCCATTGTCAGCTCATGCGTGACACCTGCGCTTGCTCAGGCCCTTTGAGGAGGCCACGCTATTCGTGAGTCGGCAGGACTATGGGATGAATGAGGTCAAATCGGCCATGGGCCCCCGTACCGCCTGGTCACGCTGCTGCTGGTCCCACAGTGAGACCTGGGTCTCTGTACGGCCTCCCATTGCTTCCACTCTGCCATGTGCCACTTTGAAATCTCCTCACACTCCTGTGGTTGTCCATTTTGTCATAGGTTGCTGGCAGATTAGCGGCCTCCCATAGGTGCCGCCAGGCCCCATATCGGGCCATGGGCCCCCGTACCTCCTGGTCACGCTGCTGCTGAGCCCACAGTGTGACCTGGGTCCCTGTACGGCCCTCCCATTGCTGCTGCCAGGAGGCAACAGGGTCGCAGCTTTGTCAGTGGAGGCAAACGGCCACGGAGTAGAGCAGCAGCTCCACTGCAGCCTACCACCACAGCCAGTAGTGGTGCCGGTGTGCACGGAGGAAGTAGCAGTCAGCCAGTGAGGAGTAGCGGGTGCAAAGTTTCCTACTCGGCGGTGTGGCAAGTTTTCGTCAAGCCGCCCGAGGAAGTAAACGTAGCCTAATGTCGACTATGTGGCCAGAAAGTCAAGCGTGGCCAGGGGGCCCATGTTGGGACTACAGCGTTGCGTCAGCAAATGCAGCGTCGCCATTCGGTGGCCTGTGAAAAACGTGATAAAGATACGGCGGTTCTGCCTGCCCCAGCCCAGGGTTCCATTTTGTCATAGGGTGCTGGCAGATTAGCGGCCTTCCATAGGTGCCGCCAGTCCCCATATCGGCCATGGGCCCCCGTACCTCCTGGTCACGCTGCTGCTGAGCCCACAGTGTGACCTGGGTCCTGTACGGCCTCCCATTGCTTCCACTCTGCCATGTGCCACTTTGAGGTCTCCTTACACTCCTGCGGTTTTCCATTTTGTCATAGGTTGCTGGCAGATTAGCGGCCTCCCATAGGTGCCGCCAGGCCCCATATCGGCCATGGGCCCCCGTACCGCCTGGTCACGCTGCTGCTGGGCCCACAGTGTGACCTGGGTCCCTGTACGGCCTCCCATTGCTTCCACTCTGCCATGTGCCACTTTGAAATCTCCTCACACTCCTGCGGTTGTCCATTTTGTCATAGGTTGCTGGCAGATTACAGGCCTCCCATAGGTGCCGCCAGGCCCCATATCGGCCATGGGCCCCCGTACCTCCTGGTCACGCTGCTGCTGAGCCCACAGTGTGACCTGGGTCCCTGTACGGCCTCCCATTGCTTCCACTCTGCCATGTGCCACTTTGAGGTCTCCTTACACTCCTGCGGTTTTCCATTTTGTCATAGGTTGCTGGCAGATTAGCGGCCTCCCATAGGTACCGCCAGGCCCCATATCGGCCATGGGCCCCCGTACCGCCTGGTCACGCTGCTGCTGGGCCCACAGTGTGGACCTGGGTCCCTGTACGGCCTCCCATTGCTTCCACTCTGCCATGTGCCACTTTGAAATCTCCTCACACTCCTGCGGTTGTCCATTTTGTCATAGGTTGCTGGCAGATTACAGGCCTCCCATAGGTGCCGCCAGGCCCCATATCGGCCATGGGCCCCCGTGCCTCCTGGTCACGCTGCTGCTGAGCCCACAGTGTGACCTGGGTCCCTGTACGGCCTCCCATTGCTTCCACTCTGCCATGTGCCACTTTGAAATCTCCTCACACTCCTGCGGTTGCCCATTTTGTCATAGGTTGCTGGCAGATTACAGGCCTTCTATTGATGCCGCCAGGCCCCATATCGGCCATGGGCCCCCGTACCTCCTGGTCACGCTGCTGCTGGTCCCACAGTGTGACCTGGGTCTCTGTACGGCCTCCCATTGCTTCCACTCTGCCATGTGCCACTTTGAAATCTCCTCACACTCCTGCGGTTGTCCATTTTGTCATAGGTTGCTGGCAGATTAGCGGCCTCCCATAGGTGCCGCCAGGCCCCATATCGGCCATGGGCCCCCGTACCTCCTGGTCACGCTGCTGCTGAGCCCACAGTGTGACCTGGGTCCCTGTACGGCCTCCCATTGCTTCCACTCTGCCATGTGCCACTTTGAGGTCTCCTTACACTCCTGCGGTTTTCCATTTTGTCATAGGTTGCTGGCAGATTAGCGGCCTCCCATAGGTGCCGCCAGGCCCCATATCGGCCATGGGCCCCCGTACCGCCTGGTCACGCTGCTGCTGGGCCCACAGTGTGACCTGGGTCCCTGTACGGCCTCCCATTGCTTCCACTCTGCCATGTGCCACTTTGAAATCTCCTCACACTCCTGCGGTTTGTCCATTTTGTCATAGGTTGCTGGCAGATTAGCGGCCTCCCATAGGTGCCGCCAGGCCCCATATCGGCCATGGGCCCCCGTACCTCCTGGTCACGCTGCTGCTGAGCCCACAGTGTGACCTGGGTCCCTGTACGGCCTCCCATTGCTTCCACTCTGCCATGTGCCACTTTGAAATCTCCTCACACTCCTGCGGTTGTCCATTTTGTCATAGGTTGCTGGCAGATTAGCGGCCTCCCATAGGTGCCGCCAGGCCCCATATCGGCCATGGGCCCCCGTACCTCCTGGTCACGCTGCTGCTGAGCCCACAGTGTGACCTGGGTCCCTGTACGGCCTCCCATTGCTTCCACTCTGCCATGTGCCACTTTGAAATCTCCTCACACTCCTGCGGTTGTCCATTTTGTCATAGGTTGCTGGCAGATTAGCGGCCTCCCATAGGTGCCACCAGGCCCCATATCGGCCATGGGCCCCCGTACCTCCTGGTCACGCTGCTGCTGAGCCCACAGTGTGACCTGGGTCCCTGTACGGCCTCCCATTGCTGCTGCCA